>NC_070640.1:5768094-5989524 GCF_947347685.1 Pleuronectes platessa | reverse complement strand
GGGTGGGCGCGGTGCTCTCCATCTGAAATTACAGGAAGATTAAAATTAAAGCTCGTCTCCCTCCAGCCAGCGTTTCTCTTTGTCTCCTCTCCGGCTGTGTCATACAGTGACGGCACTAACCAGCCCTCTGTCAGGCCCATTAGGTCCCCACCCCGTAAGGAGGAGGTGGCCCAGCTTTGTGCCCCGATCGAGCCGCTCCAAGTGAGCTAATACACAATGATGTGCACGCACGTGTGCATGTGTTGTTTCCCTCCTCCAAGTCGCAGGCCTGCGTTGAAATGACAAATGAAAATCTTCCATGCGTCTCTATTAAAGAATGGCTTTTGTTTTTTTTCTATTTTGTTCAGAGGACTCAGCCGTGCACGACGCTCATCACGAAAAGAAAAAAAAACAGCACCCTGGACAATCTGCCTTTCACTGGAGCCCCTCTGTATTTATACATTTCCATGTGGGGGTGGGGGGGGGATTGGCAGATGAGTCACTACTTCACAAATAGCTACTTCTTTTTGAAATGTCCCAGTTTGTGTGTCTGTGTGTTCACTTGTACAGATATCTTTGTGGGGACTGGTTTTTTGAAGGAGTCCTGACATTTTGGATGCTCCCTTCTTAACCGTGCTGTTTGAGGGTAAGTTAAAGTTGAAGGTTAGGATTAGATGAGCTTTAGGTTAGTACGTTTAGATGTGGTGGTTCAGGTCAGGCGCTCTGGAAAGCATTGAGTGTCCTCAGCACTAAAGGCCGCTCCACACTAGAGGATAATCCGGCCGATTTAGGACCTGATTCGCACCTTCTGTCAATCGCGTGGTGGAGTTCCCGACCGGAAGTCAGTCGGTGCCGATTATTGGCCCCAAATTATCCTGAAGTGTTTTGGGATTACAAAATAATTTTGAGTCGTAGCCTCACTAATCTCAGTCAATAATCGGCTTCACCAGAAACCAACAATAGCCAACGTGAGAGAGAGCTGACCGGGGCTTTACCAACCAGATGTTGTGTTCTTGTACAGCTGTGACTAAAAACAATACATTTCAAACTCAGCTGGCACGACAGCCTTATGATAGAAGTACAAGGGTGTGTGTGTGTGTGTGTGTGTGTGTGTGTGTGTGTATGTTTGTGTGTTGTTCATACTATTCATCATAATTTCCACTACTTCCGCTTTCTAGTATCTGTCAAAAGTTACGTTTAACGGAACCTACACGTACACAACACAAGTGCATGTTAATGTGCGCATGCGTGCAAGTGCAGAAAAACAGGAGGCTGTGTGTGTCCGTGTGTGTGTGTGTGTGTGTGTGTGTGTGTGTGTGTGTGTGTGTGTGTGTGTGTGTGTGTGTGTGTGTTTGTTTTGAGCTTCCCCACCAGCACATCCACAGGCAAGGTCATCGTGGTTAATAAAACAACAACCTTATGGCCACATGTTCTCACCACAAAACGTGTGAGCGTAAACATCCCGGCGCTGGGCGCATGCACGTCAGTTTCTTTCCTAATTCTCCCTGGTCTGCACCCAGTGGGAGAGCCACCCTCTCCTGTGGGTGCGCGCACATAAGTCAAAACACCCTGCTGTTGTTTGGCCCCGCGCCTCATTCTGTCACGCCAGTTTAACCACACGCGACCACCCAAACCACGAATGCCCACGCAGAGAGGTGCGCAAACGATTCAAACTTTTATAACAATATCAAAATTGTTAACTTTTTGTTTTCTTTTTCTTCATTATTTCCCCTCCTCCTCACGCACTCTCTTTCTCTCTCTCTCTCTCTCTCTCTCTCTCTCTCTCTCTCTCTCTCTCTCTCTCTCTCTCACGCACGCACCCTGGCACGCGCAGAGCCAGCCCCACGCAGCCACCCCTTGTGCAGTCAAGTCCTCAAACTGCAGTGCGGCAGCGCGCTTCGCTATTTTAAGAATCATTTTTGCATGAAGTGGATAAATATTTAATTCTCTGCTCTCCGGTCCCGGCCGACGGAGCTGAGAAGTTGTTGGAGGCAGCGCACACAAACACACACACACACACGCGCTCGCTCGCACGCTCCTCCTCATCATGTGCGATTCCATCTAGTGTAAAAAATTACCTTCAGAAATAAAGATGAATTTTCACCAACACGCATGCACTCACACGCACACACACACTTTACGCACCAGCAGCAGCAGAAACACGCGCGTCTCTCTTACCTCTGCTGAACATGTTGGCAGCGGCTGTTTGGACCGTCTACTGGTGTCGGTGCTGGAGTAGCATCCTTGAGAAAGAGTCCAGTCGTCTGATGCTGATGATGATGATGCTGCCGGGTAAATTGTTAGTTTGATTCCCTGTGACCGCTGGTGCGCGCAGCCGCCTGTACCCCGGTCTCCTCGGTGCGTCCTGTTTGTTTCAGGTGAAGATGGTAGGAAGAGGAAGAGGAGGAGGAGGAGGGATGCAAGCAGCAGATCTGTGCCAGCGAAGTTGTCTCGTCCGCAGTTTTTTTTTAGGTGGAAAGAATAAGCTTGTCCTCTCTCAACCCACCGCCATCTCGTCCGTTGTCCAGGAACCAGTGACGTGCGTTCTGACTTTTAGTTGAGATGATGGACGATGTCCAGAGCAGCTGGAAAACCAAAAAGAAGAAGAAGCAGAGGAAAGTTCCTTCTTATGTCTTCATCGTGCTGCTGCTGTCGGTCTGTCAGGCTGCACGCAGGTCAGGTGGAGAGTCTCAAACGGGCTGTTTGTGTGTCTGTGTGTGTCTGTGTGTGTGAGTGTGTGTATGAGTGAGTCCACTGTCTCTGTTACTGAAGAGCTCCGAGGCAGCCGCTTCAAACCCCCTCCCACCGCGAGATGTGACTGATGAGAGCCTGAGCATCTCTCTCTCTCTCTCTCTCTCTCTCTCTCTCTCTCTCTCTCTCTCTCTCTCTCTCTCTCTCTCTCTCTACAAGATAAGCTTTATTGGCATGACAGTGGAAAAAACCATGTTGATGAAGCAGTTATGCTCCCATGTTAGAATTCTTCTACCTCCTATATGTCCAAGTCTCCACTTCCTCCTTCATCGCCCTAAATTCATTTTGTTTTTGCTTTATGGGCGTGAATGCTGCATAATCACCACAGCTTATTGTCAGCTACCACTAATTTATTCTCTCTCTCTCCTCTTCTTCTGATCGCTCCCTGTCTCACTCTGCCATGGTGGCAACACAATCAAATTGAGAACAGCATTCAAAAATGATGTTGGTCGAGGTTAACGATGTAAAGCAATGATTTGAAAGGAAGTCGGAACCTACAGCAGGATGTAATTTTGTAGTGTATAGAAGATATAAAAGATGTGAAACTAAAAAAGAGGATCTGACCTTGTGCATGATGCACTTTGGGATCTAAGTGGTTAAGCCGTGAGAACGATAGGATAAATTGGTGCCAATGTTATCACTTATTATCATTGTCTGCATCAAAGCCTCTGAGGGTAAGAATTTAGCAAGAGAAGAGTCAGGTAACGTGCTAAATGCTAATGCTAAGATGTTACACAATTCTGAGGTCCAAGGTCACGGATACCACAATAAACGTGACCCAAATTGAAGGCAACATTAAAGCCTTTGTTTCTATTTACTTTGCAAATTAAAGAAGCAATAGACACATTTTCCCACTTGGTGGCAAAGGCTGTCTCCTTTTCCATCTGATCAATGCCTGGATTGTAATAGAATTTAATTGAATGCTTATTTTAGAAAAGAGCAAAACGTGTTCTGTTGTTACATTATGAATTGGACTCAAACGGTACAGACAGGTATGAAAAGACCCAGAATGAACACTGTAAGTGGACTTGGTGGAGCTGTGCACGGGTCCCTGGGTTGTCTGCCCCGGGCCTGGTACACCCTGCGGTGATGCCGGTAATGATCTCAGTCCCGCGCTGGGCATCACAAGACCGCGGTAATGCGCTTACCGTCACAGCCCTACCTGTGGCAAACTGAAATGATTAAAGTGAACACCTCGCAAAGGAATAAGATAATTTCAAGATGTAGAGTTCTGCCAAGAGCACAATGTCCTCAATAATCGTTAAATGAAAGAAGTTTGGGAACCACCAGAACTCTTCTTGCAGTTTGCCAAACCGGATTTTAGGACTCTGAGAGAATGAGGATGAAGATTCTCTCAACGGATGAGACGAGTTGAATTCTTCGGGCAGAGCATTAAGCACTTTGAACCCCAGGCACTGCTCATCTCCTGCATGGCTGATACTGTTCCTACGGTGAAGCGTGGTGGTGGCTGCAACATGCTATGGAGTTGATTGTCAGTTGCAGGGACACCAGTCAGAGAGAAGGGAAGAAAGAATTCAGCCAAATACCAAAACAAATGCATGCAGCCTGCTACCGGGGTAATGGTTCACGTTTCAGCAGGACAATGAACCAAAGCAAAGAGTCTAAACTGTCCTGGAGTGACCCGGACAAAGCCCAGATTCAAGCCCCAGAGAACATCTGTGGTGAGACCCTGAAAACCCCATCATCCAGTCTGACTGAGCCTGAGAGGATCTGCCAGGGAGAAAGGGATAAACCGCCCGAATCTAGGTGTGCAAAGCTCGATGAGATTTAGCCAAGAAGACACCGAAGCTGTTATTGCTGCCAAATTTGGGTTTTACAAAGTGCTGAATTAGAGATATGCAATTTTAATCAATTTCAAACTAAATCCTCCACACAGCACAGTATGCAAAGAGTCGAGGGGTCATCTGAAGTGTTGAAGTTCTGTGTATTTCTCCAACCAACGCCAAATATACAGTTTTTTTCTTTGCCAGTTTTCCCCAAATTAATTATAAGTTCATAAGTTGTTTTCCTGTCAACAAACTTTTTTGTTATGAAAGGTGAAAGTTTCTATTTCCAGAACTGCCAACGTTTTGATGGCTCACCAGGATTGTTTGTGTCCACAAGTCTTGGCCAAGTTGTTTTTCCCTGAATCTACTTCTTTGTCAGTTTCTGGTCACTCGCGGTGCCCAGATGGTCGTGTCACTGCCACTCTGTGTTCTCAGCACTGAAGTTTCTCCTGACTTTTTGCATTCCAATGGCTGATACACTTTTCTTTTATCTACGGCTATAATTTGTTCACTCCAGATTGAGTGAGGCCTGTGTTCTCTCAGCGAATCACATCCACTATCTTTCCCATGTTTTTCTCTCAGTCATATTTGACTTTCAATTTGTTAAACCCACTAACAAAGCCATTACCCACAGATGATGTAAATCTGAACAGCGTTGACACCTTGCATGTGTGTCTTTGTGTATTTTATCACAACAGAACAGTATAGCAAAATGGATAACTAATGTGAGGATGAGAACAATAACAGCTTTCGTGTGTTGCTGAAATTGTTTTTCATTTGATTATGTCATGTGTTGATATATTTAGCTGTCTCCAGGAAGGTTTTGTAGAGAGGCGTTGGATTTGGATTTGGTCAGAGGAGATGTAACTCTAATCAGATCTAATTTTATTTTTTTGTCAACAATCTTGAGGGCGACTTGCTTCTCTCTGCCGCCAGGTTCATCTTTGTGTTGTCCAGTTTTTATACCTAATGTCTGCCTCCTCTCTCTCCTTCTCTCTCTCCCTGTGTGTGTATGTGTGTGTGTGTATGGGGGGGGGGGGGGGGGGGGGGGGGGGGGGGGGCCTCAGAGAAAATCTCACTGGTGTTCACTACCTGTGATAGAATTGTCCCCTGGACAGAAAGAATCTGTATCCTCAATGCCAAAAAGCAATCTTCCAATCTCTTATTAACTTTCTCTCGTATAATTGTCCACAACACACATGCACACAGAAACACACACACACACACACTCACAAAAGCATGTGTCTGTGCTTCATCCTCTTATGGCTTAGCCGTCACCATAGATTGTATAAAAAGCTTGAGGACAGGAGTGCTCAACAAAAGTGAAACCAAAACATCTGCATTGCCCCCTGGTGGCTGGCTGTAGTATGGATCATAAATCCTGCCCCCTAGAGAAAAAAAACATCTAAAATGTAAGTAGTCTGTACCATCCAATTTATTTTTTTCCAAATATTGATTCTGTCCTTTGAGGGATTTCTTATCACAATGATGTTTGGGTGAAACATTGTTATTGACAGCTGAGACTGACTCGTAATTGGTTGAGTGTGTGTATCTGCAGGACCTTGATGTTGGAGTTCCACTCAATGATCACGGCTGCCACAAACATAAAACAAAATCTGAAGATGGCGGCATCCGCATGAGGAATATTTTGGATTCATTAATGCACAGAGGGCGGAAGTGGAGACATGTCGTCCATCTTTATATGTAGTTAGGGTTCTAGTTGCCTAAGCCAATATTAACTCAGCTCTGTGCACATATTGGTTTCCGGATAAAATAAATAAAATAATCTGGTTTTTCAGCTGCTAAATTCTCTTCTATGTTCACCAGACAGTTGCTAACATCATCTGTTGTCTGGCTCTGAGCAGATAAGTTATCTAATCGCTGTGAGTGGTGGCAAAGTGACTCCGCTGGACATCACACACAGGAATTAGATTTATTGTCAATATAAAACTATTGATTAGTGCAGCTTAAAAGCACTGTCTTCTTACAGATCTGAGCTAAAACAAACCCCAGTTTGCATGGAATCGAGCAGATATTCACTGGGTAGCAACAATAGCTGCCAAGGCTAGAGCACAGGCCCAAGAGATGAGACTATCGGCAGAAGGAGGAAAAGAGTCAAGTACTATGAGCACCTTGAAGTCTCACGGGGAGTCAGTTTCCCAAGTTTTCTTAACTTGGTAAAAATGAAACGTGCAACATGAGTCATGTAATACACGAGGTGATATGTTCCCACACACGCAGATGTCACATGTTCTACTCTGTGACATCTTTACTTCACACATGTATGATGAACATGTGTTGAGTGTCATGTTCTTGCACGGCACAAGCTGGTGGCATCACATGTTGGAGGAGAGCTGAGCATTAAACTGTTCGGCTCTCGTTGAACCATCGAGCTTCAATAAAAGCTTCTGCTGAAGTCTTCAGTGCTCCTGAAACCTCTTTCACCCCAGGGTGACCAACAGACACCAGATCAGCTAATGTAAGACCTGGAGGTTCAGGTTAGATCAAGTGAGTTAAATGTCCAGCAATTTCTGAATGGTGCATATTTTCCTCTCAGGAAGAATTGTAGTAATTGTTGCTATCCTGTAATCAGGTCAAACCGTCCTCAGTTTGTCCAACACTTTGGTTAATGATTGAATAGTTGATAGCCGAGACCAGCTGTTCCTTTAAATTCAATCCCAGATTTTTTTTTTGTTAAGATCCATGAATTATAACCTTGGATAATCCATGAAATTGACAAAAGATGCCCTTATGAAACATAACCTCCTCGGCAGAGGTAATAATGCTAAACTTTTTCCAGGACATCCGCTGATATATCTCAATATAAATAAAGTAAAAACACTAGAAATGCTTCTCACGTAATAACACTAATGGCAACGACGCACTGAATCAAAATTATGGAAAAATGTCTTCGCCAAACAAAACAATAAACTAAGACAGACAACAGAGAACTTGATTACAAACCTTTACACTGAGGAAATCTGTTCACTTCCAATCAACTGTTTCAAATTGTATAAAATGAATTGTTCGGGATGCAAACAAAACAGATTATTATCACAATCATCTCTATCGTAAAATGATTTCCTCGTACTTCTTCTGTCTTTAAAGCCGTTCACAGAAAGTGTCCTCAGTTCCCCCGGCCGATTAGTCCTCCTGTCCTGGAGGTCGGCTGGAGATTAAACATGGATTATTATAGTTCATCACGGAATAGTGTGATGTTTGTCAACTCTGACTGACACGTTCCTGCGCCAGTTCAAGACGTGTCAAAGTGTTTCGTTAAATATCTATTTCTATTCATTTGTATTTCATCTGATTCCCCAAATCTCTGCATCCCGATTCTCCTCTTCCACTTCCACAGAAAAAAAATTCTGCATATGAAGAGTTGAACTTTGTTGGTAAGAGCAGTTGGGTGTCTTTACTTCTTATTCAATAATCAAAATAAGCTTCCTGCAGAGTGATTTGTCCGCAGTGGATGTGAAGTTTCCACAAACAGCAATATAACACATGAATATTACATTTGAAAGACACTGTTGCGGATTGTAAAAATACACCTTTATTAAGTCAGAATGAACTGGCACTGGAGTAATATCTGCCCCTGAATGTGAATCACGAGTGTTCATTCCACTCTGAGATTAAAAAAAACGAACACTTCAGCAGGACTTGTATTAGTTCATCACAAAGCCACATCAGCTCAGAGTGGTGGAAAGATTCTCCGACCAACAAAACATCATTGTCGTGTAGAAAAAGAGAAAATCATTCTGACAGATTCTCCGCTGTGGAGCTCCACCCAGTTCTGTTTGGGGTTTTTTGCGATGCAGAATGAAATGTTTTCACTTGATGAAGATTAATCTGGACTCCAGGTCAAGAGAACCTCGTTTTTCATATTTTTTGAGACAGAAATCTCGCACACGAGTGGAGGAATATATACAATGTTTGTCTAGTGCTGCAGTCAATTCTCCAGTGCAGCAGTCAATTCTCAAATCTCGTTAAGCCCGTGGCTCTGTTTGTTTTGTAGCTTCCCTGATTTGTTGTCTCTTTGAACATTTTAGATTTAAAACTACTGTAAGTGGCAGGTCCCAGCGTCTGATGAATGTGTGAAAGGAGTTGGATCGTATAAGACCTGGGCCGGTGTGAAGCAAAGATCCACATATCACATTTCTACTGATCAAGCTGCAGTGAGACAAATATGTTTGTCGATTGCACGAGAGGCCTAATGAAATATGCCGTGCGGCTCCATAATTATAATACATCTCTGGAATAATGTTCAGCATTATAAGGCCATAAAAAAGAGCAAGTCTCATGGGTCTAGGTTCTAATGTTTTACAAGTTCAGCAGCTCCCTGTGAACAAGTGGGGAGGGGAAAGTGATTTGTATGAGCACTGGGCACTTGGCTTAATACATCAGTTTTATACTTGAAAGTAATGTGCTTTGGGCCCTATTAGAATAAATCTGCATATTTGTATGAAATTAAGATGATGACAGATTTGAAGATTTACTTGAGTAATGAAACCTCTAATGTCTCATTTTCAGGCTGAGCCATCACAGCGACTGGACTGCTCGCCTGTAGTCCCGTCCTGATACTGTAATACTGAATCAAATGTATGTTAACTGTATAGCAAATGAAAAAAACGTTAATGGATCTGTGGGATCTGGCAAGATTTTCCTATTTTCATAAATTTTGAAAAAGTCAGAGCTATTACCTCAGATCTCAGTTGATTAAATCAGAAATATAAACGCATTAATCAGAGATTATTTATAAGTAATGAGTTTACCCCACCTCTCGGCCATTAACTGATGGGATTGGCTCCAGCTCCTCCCCTCCCCCCTAGCCCCCCCTCCCCCCTAGCCCCCCCGCGGGATAACTGGTATAGATATAGTAACTATGATAAAACTTATCCCCGGATCTAAACTGTGAGAAAAATAACAGAGGGAGCATCAGGGGGATTTCTCAGAGAAAGACACTTTTGGCTTGATATGATGTGAGTAAAGTAATCATTTTATTTTGAACTGAATTTAATTGGCTCGGCTCATCTGGGGTTCCAAAGATGCCAATCAACAAAACAGGCTCTAGATTTATTCCCATTACGGGCGACAGAGTTTAAGAATAACCGTGAATACACTGAGACAAATGACAGATATGCTCATTTTGGTTGGAGGACCTGAGTTTTTACACTTGCCCATTTTTGGGGTATTTTCTGCACAATTCGAACCAAACAGGCAAAAGAGTATTTGTTTGTCTTTATGATCAGTGTGACTGTTTGAGCTTCACTGTGCAGAAGGATGTACATTGGATGCAGAATAAGTTTTCAACATTAATCTTCAGCGGAAGGGTAAAAGTTTCTCTGTGCTCGCCTTAAAGTCTGCGTTGAACATCACAAGAGTGTTGATGTCAGGCCTGAGACAAAATGCAGTTTACACAATGCAGATGTGCAGTGGAGAAATTTTGCATTTAAAAAGGCACGTGCTAGAAACTAATTGTTATTCCAGACGGAGTTTGTTTAAATGTCTTCAAACATGCCTGGAGGCGTTCTTTAAACATCCAGCTCCTTGTTACCTGACAGCTGAGCATCAGCCACTGAAAAAAAAAAACATTCTTCTCACATAAAAACAAACAGACCATCTCATCCATTTATTCATAACATCCACACCTCCTGATGTTTGCTGTTTTCTACCAAAAAGTAAGATCTGCAGTTAAGCAACACGTAAAGCGGATAAATTATCCCCGGAACAGGTTTGACTCCTGTGTGTGAAATCCTCTGGCCACGTGCGGTCATTTTTTTCCCGGTTGTGGTGTCAGCACCGGTCACCCGCCATCTGTCGAGCCAGTCACTCATCTGCCAAATGCTGTTTGTTATGATCTACTTACCGGCGACTCTGGCAGGTGACCAGCCATTGTTTGCGGATTGTATTCCATGATTAAAACCGGCCGGTGGTTAAAATAAGCAAAATCGCCCGTGAATACCAGGAAATGTCAGAGTCCGTGAGACGCCCTGATGGCACCAGTTGGCCGGGTGTATTCTCCGGGAGAGAAATGTGACCTTTTGCTCACCGACCTGCAGCAGCTCCTTGTATTGATGAAGTCCGCTATCATCCGAGAGATCCTGTTTCAGATTTCAATCAATGTCAACAGTTCTCTCCGCCCGTCCGTCTCTCGCGCAGCTTCCCTTTATCTCGCATCTCATTCTCCTCACCTGCAGGTTGTTAGTGTTAGTCAGTTTATTTCTTATGTATATATCCACCTACTAATTCCACAAACACCTTTCTGTCTTCCTGTCTGTTAATCGCATACTTCGCAGAATCAGCTTCGTACTTGACATGTGAATTATTAATGGCCCAGGAAAGTGCAGTGTTGATGAACGGTGGGATTTGAACACGTGATACGGTCGATATTATTAAAGATTGAGTAATCCAGCGCTCTGTAGCAGTCATTGTGGGGGGGGGGGGGGGGGCTGTTGACCGAGTTCAACATGTCACATAAGCTCCAGCAGCTCTTATTTTGAAAAGTTGTGAACTTGGTATGAAGTAACCACTGGTATAGCAACATTAGTTAGGTATTTCATTCTAACTAATTTATGAGCCACACATGCAAACAGTAATGAAGCAAATTCAGTTTCATTTTCTGAATAACAGTGACCACATACAACACATACTTTCATTATAGACTGTTTATAAAACGTCCAGCACACATAAAAAGTGACCTTTTATTTGGAAGTAGCTCCAAACAGGCAGGTTTAGCACGGCCACTGCACTGGTTCTCCTGAAATGCAGTTTGGTTCATATATATTTTATAGTTAATATGATATAATGCTCCTGGCTCCCCCATTTTTTCTGGCATCTAATCTGGAGTCCACACTTTATTTTTTAGTTTCCTTTAATTGCAAACCTATTTGTGCCTTTGCCCTCCGATCCGTCATCCCAGCTTCCCCTGCATCTCTCCTATAAATTCTTGCCTCCGTCCGTGTTATCTGCTCTTGTGAGGCTAATTTCTGTCTTGACCAGATGAGCTTTGCCTATTTTCGGTAAAAGCTGCATTAGACCTCGTTTTAGCAAAAAGTGTGCAACATGGAGCGAAGTTAATAACTCCTCTCCGTCTCGCTCGCTCGCTCGCTTTGCAGGGATAGGT
Organism: Pleuronectes platessa; assembly: GCF_947347685.1. Lineage (NCBI taxonomy): Eukaryota > Metazoa > Chordata > Actinopteri > Pleuronectiformes > Pleuronectidae > Pleuronectes > Pleuronectes platessa. The sequence goes on along the minus strand of NC_070640.1, from coordinate 5,977,884 downwards.
CACCCCGCAGAGATGATGGACAGGTGATCTGTGCCAGGCTGCGGTGACCTCCACAACCTTTGCGTGACCTTCTGCGACTTTCTGACCAGCTGATTAGTGTCCGTGCCATCTCCCTCTGATTAGCCTGAAAGCCGGAGCTATTTGGACGACCTTTTCAAGTGAAAGGTCCGCTCCCTGTTCTGCTTTCCCTTTTCGTACACAAGTACTTCTGTTCCACCGCCTTCGTTTGCACCAGCGCTCAAACACACACACACACACACACACACACACACATGCACAGAGTCCAACACGCTCAAGAATCCCTTCTCCCGTCTTCTCTTTTCGCTTCTGAAGGGTAAAATGATGAGGCCTATCGACCACCGTGTTGTTAACCACAGCAAATCTGTTCTTGCGTTTCTCCTACATTTCACTCCGTCCTCACAATAGACTCTGTGTTCTTCGATTACTCTTCCCTAACTGCGGCAGCTCTCCTTTCTCTACAAACCCCTGCACCCTCTCTTTTTCTATCATTTTACAGGAGCTAATGTCCTTACTTGCCTGAAACCAGCCACTTCAGCTATATCGTAATTGCACAAACCACAAATTCACCGTGAGCGAAGGGGGAAATGAAAACATGCATGAAAATAAAGAGAGCTTTGTGCCCTTCGGTCACTCAACAGCTCAGCTGGACTCAATAGCAGGTGGGAACAGCGCCGCAGCTGCCGATGGAAATGTTCAATATATTATATAAAGCAGTTACTATAGGCCGGATTGTAAACCGTCAGCAGTGCCCGCACATTGCATCTATTCCTCTGAGACTCAGCCAAAATGAGGGAGTTATTTTATCTCCCCCAATCCATATCTTTCACTTGTCCTATCATTTATCTTTCTCTCCCTGTTGTATTTTATCTCTGTCCATCTTGTTTTACAGGCTTTGGGGAAATGAGATACAGAGAGAGAGAGAGAAAGAGAGAGAAATAGAGAGAGAGAGAGAGAGAGAGAGAGAGAGGGAGGTAGAGAGAGAGAGAGAGACAGACAAGGTGGCGTGTTTACTTCACAGCGTCTGTCGGTCCCTGTGGGAGAACCCGCTGGCCTTCACCTTGAGGTGTGCACGTACAGATAAACATGCCCCTGCTCGCACACTGAAACAGGCAAAAGTGATTTTAAGTGGTTGTGGAAGGCAAACGGGAGCCTACACATGGTAAACGCTAAATCTTACACGGCTATAAAAGTCAGTTATTATTCCTGTAATTAACTCTGAGGCCTCAGTCGATATTTTTTCATGTAATAACGAACAAATGAGTACGGAAGATAATTTAAAGGGGGGTTTGTTCGTAGAGAGGAAGCTGCAAAGAAGTATCACCAAAATGTTCAAGTTTTAGCCTTTCAGCTCATTGATTAAATGTCCAGCTTAAACTTTTCTGTTTTGGTTCCGTGTCACTGCACTCATCGCTCCTTTAGCAGGCAGCGGCTTGAAGTGAAAAGGATCAAAATATTCCCTAAACACGCCTTGCCCAGAGCCAATCAGGAGACAAAGTTAGCAACCGGCCGACAAACATAGAGATGGGTACTTAATGCACCAGATATTATCCTCACACCAAAAACAGAGTCAGAAGAGAATTCATACTGGACTTAAATCCATCAGCTGGACAGAAACATGAATGTTCACATCTGCTGGATGTGTAAACAAGTTAAAAAGTTGAATATACCTTAATGTCGCTCACAGCCAGTTCACGCTGCCCAAAAAATATCAGCTATTGCCTTTTTTATTGTTTGGGCTCTATTTTATTCATCTAAAAACACAAGTCTCAAGCTGTGGAGCAAGTGTATTCAGGGCGTGTTCAAATCCACTTCGGCACATAGTCTTGTAATCATGGGTTTCATCACGTTTTGGGTGTAACATGCAATAAACCAATCAGAGTGTCATCTCCCTTTCCCTTTAAAGTCCAGATGTGCTTGCAGCTCGGCAGGTTGCTCTTATAATGGTGGATTTAGTAGAGGAAACTGATTCGGTTCCCACATGAACATTTTATACTCTGCTATGTTTTATGCATTTTGTTATGTTGATACTCAGCCCTGAATATAACAGTGAAATACACCATCGCTGACTTCAGAGCAGGTTTTTCTCAGTGAATCGTGCATTAACTTCCCTCAAGATGGCAAAGCACCAACAATGTGCCTGATCACTTTAAACACATGGGCTTTTAGGGAAAATCTATAAAACTGTGTGTTGGTATGAACGAGGCAAAGAACCTTGTGTCAGGCCCAGTGCTGCTTTGTGTCTGATAACTAAGTTTTACAAAGTCACCTCATATTTATGAATTTATATTTATTTTCATCTGCCGTCAATTATATAACAGACACAACTATTTATATTCTAATGCTTTCCCTCCAGAATCGGTGGAGTTTATTTTATCTTATTCCAAGTGAACGTTACTATGATTTACAGGGTGCAGCTGGCTGATTTTTGTTTTTGTCTTAGTACATAGACCAAAAATTCATAAGTTACTTAGATATTAGTCTTTAGAATGTGCCACAAATATATGATTTCACTAAATAAAACATATATTTTCTATCTTGTCACTTAAGTAAATGCTGACTTTATTTGGGACTATAATTCAGCCGTAAATTACACTTTTCATTTATACATTGCATTATAATAAACATATTTTTACAAATCTTGCATGCTGTTGTCTTGGTTTATATAATTCTTCTTCCTCTTGGCTGCAGGGACTCTAGTCAAAAGCCAATTCTCTTTAAAGTATACACTCTGAAATTCCTACACATGCAGTGCTTCGTGATCACGTCTAGCAGCAGACTTCTCCTTAGGAATGACTCCAAGTAAACTACAGTGTCTATGAACATTGTGATGAAGGATTCTATCCCTCAGTGATATGCTGATTTGTTGAAAATAGTTTTATCGCTTTAATATTTTATCAATAGTATTAGAGACTCCTTTGTTTAAGTGGCTGTGTCTTTTGCGGATCCATGTTTGCAACTCGTGCACTGGGGCAACTTCCCAAGCAAAGTTGAAGCCCTTGCAGACGTGGGAGTTAATGTTTGTAATATCACCACCGTCCTCTCTTATGTGGACAAATAGTCTACACTGGTTTTATCCGTCCTGCAGCACTTGGTAAACACACTGCACAGAAAACAGTGTCCCCATTAAAGAGGAAGCTGAGCACATTGGTTTCTTTGCCAAGAGACAGTCGGGACCCGCGCCGCTGCACAGGTTTTCTCTATGCATTGATAGATAAATATCACTGACCAGAGCAAATATCTATAATTCACTAAACTCCCATCTCCCTCCGCTCATTAGCCTCTTCTCCTCCATTCCCTCTTCTCCTTCAGATGTCCAGGCTGTATCGCTGTCTCCGAAAAAAATGGTTTTAAAACGTGTAACTCATCCTTAATACTTAGCGTTTTCAACTAGAACAATACAATACGAGTCTTCAGTCAGACATTTCAGCAATAATTGGCTTCATGAATGATTCAAGAGTCGAGAAATATATTAACAATGTTTATTAAATACCGGAGGGAAATTACAAACCAACATTACCAAACAAAGCACATGATGGTAACCTCCCTGATCACCTCTCTGTTTCCACTCTACACTCTGTTTTTATCTTGTCTCAGATGAAGAATCTAATGAACCTTTGAACTGCAGCTTTTGATAAACAATAATATACTTAGATAAATAAAAAAAATAAAAATCTGCATTCCCAATTTGGCTAAAAGTCTTTTTGAGGTGCACCAAATATGTTTTGGTTCAAAAACAAGGAAATCTAATTTACATATCACCTTGTGAATATTAAATTGCCCTGAGCTGTTAAAATCTCCCCTGCTCTGTTTTTGTTGTATTAAGCAGAGTTTAGTTCCAGCTTTGATCCTTATTTTTCATTTAGGGGTTTAAAAAGGATTTGATGGGGTAGTTGTTAGTGAACTCATTAGAGATCTGAGAGTGATACACAAGCTGCCGTGGAGTAATTCATGAAAAGGCTCCGGACTGGAAACGTTATGTTCTCCTCAGCCAGAGAGAGATCCAGTAGTTTGATGTTTTCAAAATGATTTCTTACAAAGAGGTGGAGGAGACGTATTAGTGCCCTAATGAGTGATAAGTGAACTTTATTCATTCATGTGATTGGAAGCCAAAGCAGGCCACTCGAATAATAAAAGAGAAAAGCCATATTTCTTTATAATTTGCTCCCTTCTCGTCTTCCTTCTCCTCGTCCCTGCCTCCGTCTCCTTGTCTCAATAGGTTTTCTGCACCGTTGGATAATGTGAAAATTATTCATGAAAACCAAGTTGGCAACATCTCTATTGTAGGCACTCGTACGGTAAAATGCACGGCTGCTCTCAAACTTTCTCCTCCTCCTCCTCCTCCTCCTCCTCCTCCTCCCTTCACAGGAGCGAGACAGAAAATACTAGTGACCAACACGGTGATCGTTCGTCTTATCTTCAGAGCCTGAGACACGTTCCTGTCATCACAGGAACCAGAAACTATATAAATCATGTCACTGACCATCTACCTTGTCACATGAATAAAATACATCCAGACTTCTTATTCATTTCCAAAGGGAATCAGCTCCATGTCTGATGGAATAGAAGAAGCTACAAGTTTTATATTGTACATGCCTGTTCCAGCGTCTTGGAGTCAGTCAGTCAGTCAGTCAGTCAGTCAGTCAGTCAGTCAGTCAGTCAGTCAGTCAGTCAGTCAGTCAGTCAGTCCACTGGGGCGTTGAGGCTTCATGCCTGGTCTGTTTGAAAATAGAAAATAACTGATAATAACAGTAACTTGTGAAGAAGCAGAGAACTTGTTAGGATCCTGTCTGGTAACTGAGGTCGATTAAATATTCAGAACATTTCTCTGAACAAATGGGCCAACCTGTATTAATTATTTAATATAAAAATAATTTCAACAAATTTTTTGGGGACTGTATAATTAAGTTACTGCATCATTTATTCATTTTACTGTTACTGCAGCTGTGTTGGTTACTTTTTTGTTGATTTCCTTTAACAACAGTCAGTTCATGTTGATTCGTAGAACACAATAATCTTGATAACAAATTCAGAACATGTAGTTTTTCTACGTGATCCTGTTTTCTGAGGAGTTGCAGACATTTTCATGTTCGCTCACTTTTGATTTCACCTCTAAAGAGAATCTGATTCTGTCTGAATCTGCTCTTTGCATCGTCCGCACCCGTTGTCCCTCACGTCCATTGGGGTAATGTCTCCGTAGTTTCTGTTAATGCGCTCGTGTGAGACATCTAGGCCACCGTAGTTTTCTTAAAAAGCTGCCAGATCAAATTATCAAGTCATTTTTATTTTATTCATTTTTACGAAATTCTGTTTCTGTAATGGAGAGAAAGAGAAAGGGTATGAAATGTGGCCTTGGCCTCTCTGACTCTCTCTCTCTCTCTCTCTCTCTCTCTCTCTCTCTCTCTCTCTCTCTCTCTCTCTCCCTCTTGTATTTTATAACCATCTAACTCAATCTGATAGCAGCTAATGAGTGTGATTACTCTAGAAGCTGCTAATAGCTGTAGCTAATCCCCCCCTCTGCCCCTTTCATTTCATCTCACTCCACACATCTCTCATCTTTTTGAATTTGCATGCCACTCTTACTAAACGTGTGGCCCCTGAACAACCAAGACCCCCCCCCCCCCCTCCCCAATTATCCATCACTGATGACAGTTGGTAATGACGTAGAATTAGTTGTGGTGTGTTAAGATGTTTTGCTGTTGAATTCAGCAAAACATTGACCCTTTTCAACAAACGTGAGAATTCTGTCTTTCTTCTTTTTGTTCTTTTCTTTTGACGGGGGAGTCAAAATCTCGATATTAACATTTTCTTCTGTGAAGTTTTTCGTCGAGGTTTTCAAAACGAAGGTTGAAAGGTGTTGCAGACCATCAGTCCCCAGAGCAGCTGGAGTGAATTCATTTCTATAGTTATTTACACACAACAACAACAAAATGTAGATTTCCTGCCAGTGGAAGATCGATCGATCACATAGTTCTTGCTATTCTCATTAATTGAGATCAGCAGGCAAGTCCCATCTGTGTATACCCATACCAATATTTCTCCTTGAAATATAATCAATTTTATTTTGTGTGCATCCAAATTGTGGAAATGCTTGAGGCTGAATGTGTAGGAGAGTTTTGTGTTAAAAAGCCATATAGCGAAGGGGTCGGTACAGGGTGTGTGTGTGTGTGTGTGTGTGTGTGTGTGTGTGTTCGTTCGGGGGTGTGAGGTGTCAGGTGCAGATATTAGTTGGCGCAGTAATGAATGTGATAAGAGTGCGAGAGAAGGGATTCAGAGCAATACTTCAAAGAGGAAAAGCCTGGAGTGTCACACGGAGAAACCTTCTCTCAAGGTTATCACTCTTCCCACACTCTCTTCCTTTTGTGTCTGTGCATGTTGAGCCATGATAACGATGAATTGAGCCACATAAAGGGCCGTGGACACATGTACACACAACTGCACCGCTGAATGTATAGAGCACACATTGGACCTGAAGCCTATTCCGCTGGATGAGCCTTTAAAATCACAAATGAACCAAAAGTCACGACAAGACATTTAAATATAGTTTCTGTTATTTTTTTATTTCTACGTCTGACCTATAAAATAAGCTGTGCACTAATGCAAAGGAGCGCCGAGTTGAGTCATCGCTGCAAAAACTCCATTAGGACGACTCCCACCTTTACAGGAGCAGAGCGGAGACATCACATGCAATCAGCTGTGCATCACTACTTTATTTGTGCAAGTGTATAGTATGCACAGACATTGCAAATGCACACAGAAGTGGTTGTGTAGGTGCCGCTCGGAGATGTGTTATGCTAAGTGCCATGTCCACTTATCGTTTTGATATAGCTCGCTGTCTGTTTTTGGCTCTTAAATGTATTTTCCCTGCTGATCGACTTGTCTCAGACACACAAACACACACACACACAGCATAAACCTTCTTACTCCTCTAACCCTCTCTTCTCTCCCCCTCCTCGGATCTGCGGCAGAAATATTCTAATGTTTCTGTTCCTCATAAATCACCGTGACAGGGAAGGGACACGTTACACCTGTGTAATGGAACTCCCTCACTTTCTCTCATCCTCCGTATCTTTTTTATCAGACCCTCTCTTATATTTGTGCTCTCTTTCTTTCTCCTTCCCTGCGCCTCCCTCAGGGATCGACACATGGCTCCTCATCAGCGCCGGAGAACGTCAACAGCAGCCTTGTCCCCCGGGTGTGTTTCTTAACTCTGCCTAATTGGCATGTGCATCATGACACAACAGTGGGCCTGTGTGCGCTTCTCTCTGCAGCCAAAGACATTTAGTAAAACTAGCGAGCGCAGCCTCTATGTGACACCTCTCCAAAACCAGTGGTACATCCTTGAAATTAATTAGTCGAAAAAAAAGTAGAACAGTCACAGAGAGTTTCAGAGGCGACAGGAAACACACGCTCTCATGCGGGAGCTGGCTTGACAAGGAGCAGGTCCAGAGACCACACCCATCACACAGTCGGTGCCACCGCTGCCTAACTACCAGGTCTCAGCTGAGCTCTTTGATAACAAAAGGACTCACACAAGACTCTGTGCACCTGCAGGATTCAGCCTCCTCCCATATCCTGTTCTTACCATCTAAATCCTGGTGAAGCCTTGGTGACACATCTGGGTTTTTTCCTTCTGTGAATAAACCATGCAACTCTGACAATAATCCACACAGCAGATGGATTTCTGCTTTCTTGCCATTGGGGTCCAAAGGTTTTTTCTACGGCAGAAACATCATCATGCAATGATTTGGAATTCAAGTCATTTCATGAGAATGGGGGTAAAACATGATCTAAATGACTTTGGCTGTGATGTAATCGTTGGTGCTTGGATGAGTTTATCTGAAATGGGCGAAAACCTTCGAGGAGGCCGGGCTACGACCTCGACAGGCTCCACTCCTGTCGGCCAGTAACACAAATCTGAGGCTGCAGTGGACACAGGCTCAACAACACTGGACAGCTGAAGACTGGTTGGAGAAATCTTAATTCCCACTGAGGCTTCAGATAGCTGGCATCAACAGAAAGAATCCATGGACTCAGCCTGAGTGTGTCATAAGTCCAAGCTGGTGCTGGTGGTGTAATGGTGCTGGGAATGTTTTCCTACAGCACATTGCGCCTCTTAATAACAATAAATCATAATGTGAATGCAGCAGAGTGTTGTTGCTGACCATGTGCATCCCTTTATGGCCACAATTTACCATCTTCTATACCTACAGCATGAACACGATAATGAGTTCAGCGAACTTCACTGGCTCCCACAGCCGCCAGATCCGAATCCAATAGAACAACTTTACGATCTGGTATAAGAGGATATAAGCGGCATGAATGTGCAACTGACAAACCTGCAAAAAATCCACCCATTTTCTATACGGCTTGTCGTTTTAAGGGTCACAGGGGTGGGGGCTGGCTGGAGCCAATCCCAGCTGACATTGGACGAGTCACATTCTCCAATCGGCCCAATCCCAGACATGCAGATGTTGGTGGAAGCAGAAAACGCACACAAACACGAGGAAAACACCCGTAAATAACCCGATGAAACTATGACTCGAACTCGAAACCTTCTCTCAGCTCAACGGGGCTGGACACTGCAAGACCATACCGCCCTAAATCTGGGTATTTCAAATTATGTGATGTGTGTACATGGAGCCGAGAAATGTTTCCAACATGTTGTGAAATCTATGTCATGAAAGAGGTGAGGCTGTTTTGGGAGCATTACTCAAGTTATCCAGGAGGGTGTTCCTAATAAAGTGCTCGGTGAGTGTGTTTAAAACCCACCGGGGGAAGTAATCCATGAATAGTGACACCCCCATCAGGTTTTAAAAGGAAACACCACAGTTAATCACAATTAACATTGGAAAAGGTTTAGAAAATTCATCTTTTGAGACACATCATGACGAACACAATTGAACACAATGTTGTTCAGATGTCTCAAATGGACAATCTGAAAAGAAAAGGACTAATAAGAAGTGAGGTCATTTGCATAATATCCTCATCAAGGGGAAAACGCAGTAGTTAAGTAAGTAGTTAATAGGCTGTAACATGTAATATCACAGGTAAACTTATCCTGAGACTCGACGAGTGGAATTCAATTCATTTTCGAGCAGCTGAAGTTGAAACCCTGTGGAGTTCAGGAGCTTTTGAGGTTCCTGGAAAATGGGAGAAAGTATGGTATGTAACTTTTTTCTGCGCCTCCTCTGTGAACCCCCATTAGGTTTCCCATCGGCTCGAGGCGATTGAAATAGCAGACCTTTCACTACACATTAGACATGGACGTCTTTCTCCATTGTCTCCCTGAGAGCACTGATACAGTACCTCTCCCTCTCCCGCTGCCTCTTCCGTCTTCATCTTCAGCGTCCGTTCTCCCTCCCTGCGGACACTCGACCGGCTGCAGCCCCCCCCCCCCCCCCCCCCCCCCCCCCCCCCGTTATGAACCAATGAAGCTTCCCTACGACTCCAAACGCCCTAATATATTATTCTGCTGAAGTTCAGGGTCATTTGTCTCTCAGAGTCTTGGGCCTGTGTCCAGAGAAAAGGTCGTCTTCAAGAAGCTCAGCCACCTCATGCTGGAGCTTTCTGCTGACTTCATGATTTATAACATATGCAGTGGCTGGACTTCAGTGACTTTATCTGGAAACATCTGTAACATGAAACTGAATAATTGAGCAGCGTGCGAAGCAGACGATGGGTTGGGGGTAAAGGGGGATATCCCATGTTCAGTGTTTGATTCCCATGTGTCTGATCATAATATTTCATTTCTGTTGGCGACATGGTTTACCCTCCCCTCTACACTTTTATCAATTTGATCTCTCTGATCTATTTTTTAATGAAAGCCTGGAGCCAAAAGCATCAGGATCGCTTGCAAACCATTGAAGTTGTGCGAGCTCTGCCGCAGCCAATGGACTGTGAATTTGAACAGCGATGCATCAGTGCATCATTTTTGAAAATACTCACCAGAGAGTAGTGTTGGACAGATTCCTACAATGAAGAAGACCTTGACTGCCACTACAGAGATTTTCTCCTTCCCGCTTTGGAGAAAAGACACTGTAAGTCATGTGCACAATTTCTCTTTTCTGATTATCTTAAGGGATTGGTTCACATTTTTCAAGTCTTGCTGCAGTACCCACGTGCTCATGTGCACACTGAGGTGGTTCCTTTTCTTTTGTGAATAGCTCACCGGCTGTGAAGAGTAAAAGACAAAAGACAAGACACCGTGTAAAAATACTTACTGATACTGATACCTATACATCAGCCACTATATATTACAAAAATGATTCCTAAGAAGTTCTTATCAAACCCCTGTTACAAAAAAAACATTATTTTCTATATTTAATGTTTTCATATAAGCAAGCAAACGTTGAAACCTATGTGTCGGTGAATGGCTCAAATGTGCAGATTCAGATTTTTATTTTAATTTGTATCGGCCTTTTTGCAGTTTTGTATTAAAATGTTGTGCAAATGATGCATTATATTATAAGCAGCATTTTACTGCTTATTCAGTTAAGATGATTTAATATATCCCTTTTTTATTTTCTAAAGTAGTCTTTGTGTTAATTCATATAAGAGATTTTAAGTAGCGTAATAACAGTACAAGTGTGAAGAACCATAAAACTGTAGGAAACCGAAAGTACAAGTTTTTTCCATTTGGAACTTTATCTCAAACTCATTCTTTAACTTGACCGGCTCGCTCCCTGTTACTAGTTAATATAACGAATCACATCATATGGCTCGGTTGCAGAAAAGAGCAGCTGAGATCACGAGGAGTTCCTCTTATATGAGTCGGGCAGAAACCCAGTCGGTGCTGAAAATAAATATTAGCAACTCTTCGGTTTGGGCCACCAACTCTGCATCACTGGTGAAGAAAGCCCAGCGGCGCCTCTACTTCCTCCGCAAACTCAAGAAAGCGAGAGCTCCCATACCCATCCTGAAAACATTCTACCGGGGCACCATTGAAAAGCATCCTGTCCATCTGCATCACTGTGTGGGGCAGTAGCTGCACTGCACACAGCAGGAAAAGACTGCAACGCATAGTCAGCACAGCTGGTAAGATCATTGGTGCCCCACTCCCTTCCGTGCAAGACACTTACACCACCCGCCTCACCCGGAAAGCCACCTCGACCGTGAGTGACACCAGCCACCCCCGCACACGGTCTGTTCAGCCTCCTACCCTCTGGAAGAAGGTACAGGAGTCTCCGTTCTCGCACCACCAGACTCGGAAATAGTTTCATACACCAAGCTGTCAGGAAGCTAAATTCTCTCCCCTCACTCCCCCCAGCCATATCCTCTAGTCTGACTGGAGGCGGAAATCCCCCCCCCCCCCCCCAAGGAGTCAGGACCCTGCAACAAACTGTCTCTTGTACTCTTTGCACTTTATCACTTTAATCACTACATTTACACTTTTAGAGAACCTTATGCTGCTTTACTAAAAAATTCTGTATGTTTCCTTAGTATTAGGAAATGTCTTGTGTTATCTGTTGTGCCTGTGCACTTTATATGTTTCACTGTGGGAGAGTGGGAAACGTCGTATCGATTCGTTCTATGTTCTGAACATGTTAAGGAATTGACAATAAAGCTACTTTATCTTTTTTTAATCTTATCTTTATCGATTTCAAGGTTGCTAAGAAGAAACAGTCGGCGAATAAACGAAAGGACTCGAGCATAATCTAGTGTGAGCAAGGTGTGAGACGGCTCACTCACAGAATCTTCTGAAGGAGCGAATAAGAGGCTTCCTAGCAGAATGCACCGTGACTCAGTTTAGCTAAGAGCAGCATCCAATGCACCAGCAAAGGAAACCAATGAAACTGCTTCATTGTTGAACTTAGAGATTCCGGGTGACGATCAGGGTGGTAAGGTGGTGCAGTGGTCAGTTAGTTAGGTTTTCTCCCGGTACTCCCACTCCCCCCCGCAGACGAAAGACATGCAGATAGGGGATGAGGTTAATTGGAGTCGACCGCAGGTGTATGGGTGCCTGTGTGGTTGTCTGTCTCTCTGTGACGGTTCCTTGGATACGCTGGATGTACCCCTCCCCTCGCCCAATATCAAATATCAGCTGGCTTGACTCCAGCTGCTCCTGCAATCCTCAAAGGACCAGTGGTATGGATCATGGATGCACTGATGATTCAGGAGTTAGGGCTAAGCTTTGTAGGCCCCAACGCAGAATGTTTCTTGGGTCCCGGTCGATCCGACTTTACTTTCATTCCAGTCACTTGTCACTAACCCGGGCTGCTCTTTCTCTCTTTCTCTCTTTCTCTCTCTCCATTTCTGCCCACAGATGGTGGACCTGGCCTGGCTGCACCTCAGCATTCCCCAATCCCTACTGCACCTTTCTGTGAGGTCACACTCACTTGGCCAGCTCAAGTCTGACCGCTGCTGGTGCAGAATCTGAAGCCTCTCCCGTGTCGCCTGATGCTGATAGAGCACGTTGTCCCTGCTCATGATGATCATCCAACACGGGAGGGGAGGGTGGACTCAATCAGCCGCGGCTCATGTGTCAGGTGACAGGTCTGGCGCCAGGTGAGGGACGATTGTGTGGCTCGGTCATGATAGTGATGCAGGTTGGCGAGGACACTCAAGGTGCAGCACTGGATTCTTTTTAAACACACATCCTGTGTGACTGCTGCTGCCCTAGTTTCATGTGATGGACCTTTTTGTACTGACTTGAAGTGGGTCGAAGGCACGATCTGTTTACTTGCATTTTGCCCAAACAGCAGCCTGATCAGCCTAATGGGCAAGTGCAGCCTCACGATATCCCTGACACCAGCATTTTAACAAAATGTGATTTCATGCGTTCAAACACGTGGATCGAAACGTGCACGATATCGACATAATGTTTCATAACACACAGATGATTGCATAAGACGAAGTGACAGATTCGTTTACAGATTGTATTATTAAACAAAAGAATGATAACGCTGTGTCGCACGTTGAATAACTCTGACGTTTGCATGGGACATATCTCCACCTCCTTCCGTCTCACCTGTCACCTCTGTCCCACCTCGTGATATCATCTGTCTGCCGTCTACGACACAACAACCAAACCCGCCTTTCATCCCACTGGCACTTTTTTTTTATGTTGGCACTGCACTTGTCTCGATAGGAAGCATCACGGTGTGAGCAGAATGTACGACTTGAAGAAAAACACGGTGAATAAGCGTAAAGCTGCTCTCCTGGATCATCGATCTGTTTTTATGCGAGGACGCTCACATTGTGCATGGCCTACATTAACAGCAGCCGCTCTGGTGAGGATCTGGAGCAGACGGGACATTTGTCATACTCTTCTCTGTCCTCCTTTCTGTGCACGCACTCCTCACACCGAGTGCACACAGATCCACAGCTTATTGATCTTATATTGTGGCTGTCTCCTCTGCTCCGGCTGCTCCCCTCTGCTGTTTCTTGTCCAAGTGTCCTCATGATCCGTGATTCACCAGGTGACACACGGTGGAGTGGATCTGCTGTTTCTTTTCATTTGAAAGGTTTTATTTAGTACCACCGCGTGTTTTCTGAATTACTCAACTCCTGCTCGTTAGTTTGTGCAATGACATGCTGTGGGTTTGTTTCCATGTGTATTCAGAGAGGCTCTGCTTGCTGGTGGTAGTCTGCAGCCAGGGAGGTGGGAGGTCTGCTACACCCTGAACCTGTGGTGCACCACTGCCTCCATGTGGACGGCAGTAAAATATGAAGGGAGGCATGATAGCACCTCACAGCTACAATAGTTTACCACTTTAAATATTGCTTATGTGTCTACTCTCCCTGTAAATCACAAACACCTATAATTATCTACCCCCCCCCCCCCCCTCCATAATCTTTGTGTCTACAATAGGAATGATTTACCCATTTTGATTGTTTGAATATTTATGCAATTTTTCCTCCATTCCAACGTGCACTAAATAACAGGCTTCACCAATCTGTTTGTCAGGATTGATTTGTTTAATTGTATTTGTTAAGTGTGACACAGTTAACTTATTAAAAGACTATTCGGTCATAAATTAAATATGATAACATATCAAGTTATGCAAAACAGTCCAAATATGTCCAAGATTCTGTATTTATGTCTCTAGTTGACTCCTGGTTTTCAGTTGTTCCACTTCCAGTATCTTGACACACATTTTGGGCTCATGTTATATTTATACACTAATTAAGATATGGTGATCATGAAGAAATTGTTGTGTCAAAGGAATTGGTATATTACACAACTCTAATTAGTATAATTGGTATTTTTATATAATTGGTTTGTGGTTGATTGTGTATTTCGACATGTTGATATTTATCACCCCTGCTAAACTAACTTTTACTTCATTCTTAATTTTCCCCTTTTGAGGCTGTAAAGGCTGACACCTCACTGGACCACCCCCAAAACCCATAGGAGGTCTAGCTAAATGCCAGCTTCTGAGTATCATTGTGAAGAAAGAGTTTGGATTTTGGGACATTGCCTTCATGCGTTCGACAGAATGAGAATCTAGATCAAAGACAATGCCTGTTCTTTTGACAGGGTCCTTTGGGAGAACTGTTCTGCCACGGAAGTTGAAAGGGAGTGTGATAAGTGAGTTTGTGTGGACTGGAATTACAATTTCACTTTTCTCAGCTGGAAATAAAGTTTCATTTTGTTTCAGAGAGAGCACTCAAACATTTCATGGTTTCACTTTGTGCACAAACCTATACTGTCTGAGCTGTCACAGCAAGATACTTTCTTCAGTGTCTTAATGGGTCAGCCTCCCACCATGTGCAATATACCACACACTGGGTCCATAAGGAGAGCATCAGTCAGGCAGAAAAATGAATCTGTATGACTGGTAGTAGATGGAAGAAAGAATTGTTTACCACCTCTCATTAAACTAAGGTTCCATAACAGAACTACGTTATATTTACCAAGTTAAAAAGCTAATTTAGTAGTTTTTCTTACGCTTGATGAGGGTTAAGAGTTGAGGATGTCACCCTTTGTTAAAGCCCTATGAGACTATATGTGTTTTGCGAATATGGGCTATACAAATACAATTTGATTGATTGATTGACTGGGGCCAGTCTAGATATTTCCTCCTGATCCAGAGCCATTGGCTGCAGCTTCTGCGATGTTTCTATTATGGTCTGGTGCCGAGCTCGTCCGTGGATTCCTAGATCTCTAAGTGGCCTGATTGTGGATGTACCGATAAAAGCCCTGCAGCCAACCTCCACTGGACAAAATATTGCTTTCCATGTTAAGACGCACACTTCTGCAATATTGTAAATCATGATGGACGACATGACAGCTCCCCAGTATTGAAGCTAAAGCATCCCAATACCCCCCCTTGGTGGCTGCCTGCAGTCTAGGTATAGATCCTGACTACTTCATATTAGTAAATAGGACATGAACCAAATTCAAAAAGTCATAGTACACGTCAAACAAGTTCTTTTCAAAGATGGTCTCTACGATTTTAGGTAGTAACCACACATGGTTTACAGCTGAGACTGATGGTCAAGTCTGTGTATTCCCCCAATCACGGTTGCAAGATGGCAGCTTTCAAATCCGAGATATTTTTCACTCATCTCTGGATAGTGGGAGCAAGTTGAGACATGTTATCCATCTTTCTATACAGTCTATGTGCAAGAGCCACACTAATAATTTATTGATATTGGAATTCATTAGCTTTCCGTCAGTCCAATGCACAACCAGTCACTTGAGAAGTAGCAGACACTGTGAAGAAGAATGTCTTGTGTTGAATAATTCAGACCAGAACAGAAATAACACAGAGTTTCTTCTCTTGTCAAAGTCACAGATTTGACTCTGAGAACATCGCTTTGCTTTCAACTGCCAGACGCTGCACCAGTTATTGACTAAACTAATTCTATATGTGGTAAAATGTCAAGATCCTACTGTTTCTCGCGCTCGACACAGTCGTTTTTAAACTCCTCAAGCCTAACGTCAGTACAAGCTGGCAGCCTGTCGTCTAGCTAGAGTAAAAGCTGCTGCAGCATCATCAGTATGAGCCATACAGCCTACAGGCTGTTAATCAGAGTTACTGGAGAGGGAAAGCAGCGCAGGCAGCCAGTGATGTACGAGGAAGAAGTTTGATGTGAAGGGCTGTCAAAACTTTAGACACTTTGATCTGCTGCAGTCGCTGCAAGTTCATCTGATGAAAAATGACTGATTACGTGTGTAGGATACGCTAAATAGTGTAAGATATATTTGTGCCTATTATATCAATATGTGTTGTCTTTGACCTCTGTACATCCTCAACCTCGTCTGGTGCATTGATCTCTGTATTTGCTTTGGTGATGGTCATATCTACTTGTATATGTGCACTCGAGTTTGTATAAATTGAATTGCACACATTGCCTTAAAATTGCTATACATGTACATTTTACACTTATATATCCTGAGTAAAAAGTTGTGTACACATATCAATACCTTATTTATTTATTTTGACTTTGAATTTTCATTATTCACATATCTTTTCCTCGATCATTTCTATTTACCTGTAATCCCATCCCTCTCATTCATTGCACCATAGTAGTGTCCCACCACACATTTAATTTATGTATGTTACAAATCAAACCTTTGATTTCTTAAATCAAAGCAGACTCTTTACACGTCAAACTAAATGTTATGAATACAATTTACCATCCCTTTAAGACAGTTACATCGCAAACTGGATATTAAAATCTTCACGCAGGAACATTTATTGTATTAAAGTGCATTAGTTTTAGCTGGAACTGCCCAACAGGATGGAACATTATGCATCATGTTTGTTTTGACATTTAGTACTTTGACTATATTTTGAACAAAGTTAAAGACCTGACAAGACCTCCATCACTGAGTTTCACTTTGGAACGTCAATGTAATAATAAAAAACTGAAAATGGTTTTACTTTGAAAAGGATCAAAGGAAGCGCTTTCAAAGTATTTCCGGTACAGCACCGGAAGCGGCTGTCATTTCAACTTTCATTCCAATGTGATTAATTTGAAAAGACACGTAGTTGTTCTCATCACTCGAACATCCCGCTGTGGGTTTGAACTCCTCATCTCAAGTTGACAACAACTTTCTATTATCTTTTTAAACGCCTCATTGGGAACTGAAGTTCTCCTGCTAGCTCGGCTAAGCTAGGCTGAGCTAGGCTAAACTCAACTGAGTTAAGATAAGCTAGGCTGAGCTAGGCTAAGGTCTCCATGGCCCCTCTCCGGGTTCTGTGTGTTCACGGTTACCGACAGAACGCCAGCTCGTTCCGGGAGAAGACGGGAGCTCTGCGGAAGCTGCTGAAGAAACACGTGGAGCTGGTTTATGTGAGCGCGCCTCACAGTGTCCATCAGGTCAGAAGTGAAGGTGGGTCGTCATCATCATCTTCATCATCTTCATCTGTTCCCAAGAGCTAACACTATAAAAGTTTGTGTCAGGGAAAGTCCAGTGGAAAGAGACAACTTCAGGTGGACGCAGTGAATCTTTAGAGGGAGTGAAGTCACTAAAGTTACTAACAACTAAATGATAATATGAGAACATGTCTTTGTTTACATGTCATAATTATGGACAAAACACAGTATATTTCCATTGATATCAAAACAAATCATGGTAGTGTTCTTGTCCATATTAATCATATAATTCAAACATTCACAGTTCAGGTTTTAGTTATTAAATGGACAGTATTTAGCTTATTTGGATGGATTTAAAGAAATGACTGAACAATTCAAGTTCATCTGTCGTCACAGCTGCAATGATTTGTCAAACAAAAAGGGTGCAGCTTCTTTTAGGGGTTTTCTGGTTTTCTCTTTAATATCATTTATGTTTTTATTTGGAAAGAACGAAGACTCCAAGAGGATGTGTAGAGGATTTGTCATGATTTCTGAACTTTATCATGATTGATTTAATCAAGAAAATGCTCTATAGATTAATCTAGGATGAAAATAATCATTAGTTTAATCAACCCTTTATGAAAACAAGAACACAATGAGATATTACATTCATCTGTCACACACTGTGCTCATGGATCTGTCCTCTGTGGCGCCTCTCTTTGAATTCAAACACAGCACAATAACCTTTTGTCCTTTCAGAAGCTCCGGAAAGGGAGAATGCTTCAGGTCCTGTCCCCGGAGGAGACGAGGACCCCAGGGGCTGGTGGTTTTCTGACGTCCAGGCTCGGAGCTTCAGTGCTCAGCAGCAGTGCGAGGAAAGCCTGGGGCTCGACGAGAGTGTGGCGGTTGTTAGAGAAGCTGTGAAAGTCCAGGGTCCGTTTGACGGCATCCTGGGCTTCAGTCAGGGAGCCGCCTTCGTGGCCATGCTGTGTTCTCTTCAGGAGCAAAAACTGGAGCCGGAGTTCAACTTCCGCTTCGCCGTCCTCGTCGCCGGTTTCCCCAGCGCATGCAAGGAGCACCAGAGGTTCTACAGCGCTCCCCTTCAGATCCCGTCCCTGCATGTGTTTGGACTGGAGGACCGAGTCATCCCTGACAACATGAGCAGGGAGCTCCTCCCCTCCTTCCAGCAGCCTCAGGTCCTGACGCATCCCGGTGGCCATTTTGTTCCTGCTGCTTCTGCTCACAGACAAACGTACCAGGACTTTCTCAAGAGCTTCCAGTGAGAGAAACTACAATGTAGGAAGGAGACAGCAGCACTTGCATTTCCACAGTGAATGTGGAATATTTAATGTTTAATATGGCGGGTCATGGTAACACAATTGATTCAAAGGACAATTTGGGTTCAACATCATGGCCTTTACATACATGCTGTCCATCTCAGGGAAGATGTCCTGTAACAGGCAATAAATAAGACGACAGCTGTTTATTTTATCTATTCTGTCTCTGTCTTTTCTTGTGTGTGATACCTTTACGGCCTTGTACTGAAAAAGTATTGTAATTTATTGCTAAAATGTGATTATAATCGTTTCATTGTAGACAAAATATTTATGGAATGGATTTGAATGGATCATAGCAGGAACACTGGTGTAATTAATAACCTTCATTATGGCTGCGTTTCGGCAAAATGGTGCTCATTACACATGAGCTTTCCCTGCCGAGTCTGATGAATGAGAATAGATTGAGATAATGGGATGAACCTGTTTTTAATGGTGGTTTCAAAAACAGGGACAAATGACAATCAAGCCTTGAAAGAAGTTCACGCCCCCTCGACCCTGGTCAGCTGCTGTGTAATTGCAGGATTGGCGATTTTGGAAAGTTTTAAAATAGTTGTATAAAGACATGGAGACCTTATTGTTCCAGCTTCAGAGAGAACGTGTTCAGAGGCTGAAAGAGAATCCAACTTTGTTTTGTTTGGCTTTACTGAGGTCCTCAGCAGACTGGTACACGGGTCACAGGTGTTGTAATTTGTTTAACTGATTTAGCAGCCAGAGGAAAATCAAGGGATATTATACACAACTTATTCACAGTCATCTCAGTCGCAGAAACTAGAATGTCTTTACAACAGTAGAGGAGGACTGACACTTTCATGTGCTGGGGACACTCCACCATAAAGAAGAGTGGCAGAGAATCTAAAAAAAAAACTAATGTCAAGTCAAAATGCCAAATGGGAAATGTTGACAAGGTTAACTCCTGTGGTTCATCAAATCCAGTTAGAGGAACAACTGCGTGGTTTCTCCTTCTGTACAGACACACAGGCACAATTCTGACTGCCACGCTGTTTGTAAGCAAAATGAATCTACAAATCATTTTGTGCACTCATGTGTGCTATCATTAGTTTGTTAAAAATATTCTTAAACGTTTAACTTTAATCTTTAAATTTCAAGTTTACTCTCAACATTTTTACTTTATCTCAAATCCGGACAGAAATCTTCCTGTTCTTTTCCCCCCTCATGTGTGGCCCTACTTCTCTTCCATACCAACATAACTGGAAAGGTATGTCAAGAATTTTTAGGATTCAGAGGAACCAGAGTGGAAAATGTTATTCAATAAGTTTCAGTAAAAATATTTTACAATGTTTTGAGTAGGACTGTCAGTTTTAGAACAATATAAAATCATACTGCAACAGAAAAATGATATTAATATTTCACTATGAGCACAATAAAATCTTTAACAGTTCATTACATGGTTACTGAGCCATTTTCAGCCATTCAGAAGTTACTGTACATAGCTGAGCGTGGGAGGAAAACCCCTGACGTGAGGAGTTTCTTCCAAGCTGAGTCCAGATGATTTCTTTAGGTGTTTTACTTTTCGGGATGCCTGACTATGTGTCCTCATAAGTGCGGGTTTATGAGCGCACTGCAATACGCTGGGTTTCTAGGACATGTTGTTCTTCTGTAGCTGGAGCATGTGCATGTCAGACTGCGCTCGTTCGATTGTTTCCAGATGTGTGCTCTCCCTCCTCCTCTCTCTCTCTCTCCCTCCCCTTCCCTTTTGCCTTCATCTCCCACCTCTACCTCACTCCCAACTCTTCTCCACATCCTCCTCCCTCCCACACTCGCTGTCTGTCAGCGGCATTGGGCACAACATACCCCATCACATGCCTGCCATATTTATGACCTGGACCAAAATAGTTTTGTCTAGGTATCTCATTAATCTACTCTGGTTGGTGGTTAATTACCTCACTGATGTGTATTTTCCCAGTAAAACTGCGTCAGGTTCCTCTCTAGTAAACACCGACCCTTGCTCTCTGTCTTATGTTTATAACATGTCACCTGTTTGTACATCTAATGAGCTTTTGTTGCCTCTCACACACACACACAAACACACACACACATCGTGGCTGCGTGGTCTCGTTTTTCCATCGCAGCCCTGATAGTTGTTCTCTCCTGGGCTCCCCTGTGGTCCTTGTGTCCCTCCAAGACCTTACAGCACACACACTCACACACACACATACACACACTCACACACACACACACACACACTAGTACACATGGTTTTGATAACAAGTAAGAGACGAACAGAGTGAGTGAGTGAGTGAGGGAAACGGTAAAAGAAAAACACAGAGGGTCACTCTTGCCAGTAAGTTTTACAACAGAGCCGTGACTCTCTCCTCAGGAATCCGTTCTCCCTGTTGCACAACAACCGGGAAATAATGGAATGAGAGACAGAGACAGATGAGGGTGGAGTTATCCTCCCTTCCTCCCCGTCTGCCTCCCACTCTCCCTTTGACTCTCCCTCTCTGGCTGTTGCAGTTTGAAATAATAAAAAAAAGGGGGAAGAGTAAAGGCACATTGAAGTTTTCATTGCGACTGAAGGATCACTTTTTCCCTCTTCCCCCAGTGGCGCACTGGGGATGGAGCTGGGGGCAGGAGGGTGCGTCAGGGCACAGATGGGCTCTATTTTGATTATGGAGCGTTTGTTGTTATGGGAGACGGAAGGAGGGGAGGGGCGACATGTGTGTGTGTGGGTGTGTGTGTGTGTCTATATAAGACGTGCACTTAAACTCCAAAGAGCCTGGTCATCCCATGGACCAGGCTCATCCAGAGCATGACAAAGCTGAACAACTTGTTACTACAGCTCCCACTACTGACAGCTCTCGCTGGAATAACCTCCGATTACAAGATGCTCCGCTGACGCCTGGACATTTCATCACCAGGCCCACAACTCCTGGATTTACACACTTTTCTTTTTCAGCACTATTTTTGTCTGCATTACTATCTACAATTGGCTGAACCCAACAAAGAGAAGATGCTGAAAAAAAAAGAGGGACCATTGTGTTGTTTGGATTTTTAACCCGAGTTTCAATACCTCTGTAAAAAGACTGGAACGTAAAAAATATACGATTAACAATGAGTTTAAGTCTACGCATGTCTGCATGTGTCTGTGTGTGTGTGCCTGCGTTGTTAAACTGGTATGCTGCTGCAGATGGATGTGATGTAACATCACCCTGGATTCTTTCCAGAGGTATGGCCTGCGTCCAGCATCACATGGGATTCAGCCTCTCAGCTTCCTGTGTTTGTTTGCGTGTCTGATAGGGTGTGTGTGCTCCTTTTGTAAACTAAGCAGATAGTTTACAAAAGAAACACACACAAACACGCACACCTCATGACGCAAGAGTTTGTTAAATAGCGACGTGTGTTTGAGGTGTGTGATGACTCATGAGAGAGGGAGCAGGGCGAGTATATTTAGAGTTATCAGTCAAAATGCTATTTAAAGAACAGAGAGGACAGAGGAAAGTCAATGCATGTGAGTGAACAACATGAAACTACACGGGGAACTGCACAGCATTATTTATGTGATATCCCGGCCCTGACTGCAGGCGGTGGCTGTTCACGTGTGTGTGGGTGTGGGTCTGTATTTTTCATTTTTTCCTCCATATGGGCGTGATCTGGTCATCTCTTATTCCATTGCTTGCATTCCCGCACGCTTCTGGTTTTTCTTCTGCTTTGTGGATTTCCTGTTTGTGTGGACGGAGTGTCCTTTGGCTAAGGCCAAAACTTGTGTGGTTGTTGTCCACGTCCAGTCGCAGCATTCGCTTTATCGCGCCCTCTCAAGTGATTCGACGTGTGACATGTCTGACCGTCCTGTCACCTTTTTGACCTATTTGATCCCCTGCATCGGTCAATCTGTTCGATTTGGCCGCCATAAGACGTGACACTTTAACACCAGATGCAAATGTGTCCAGAGGTCGTGGTGATGTTGACTGAGGAGGTTCTGAGGTGAGCTGAGGACGCGGCTGAGGCCGACTACAGCCGTTTGATCTATGACGTCATCCCCAGTCATTTGTCTGCCTGTGTGCCTTGCTGGACGGTTTTAGAGGCCGCGGCTGGGCCCTGGCACGGAGAGTTGTGGTTTGGCTGTCCTTATGGGTGCCTAGCTGACACTACAGGGGTAGATATTAGTCATCACGGCCATGGAGGAGGACTGTGGCAGTGTCCGCATTAAAACACAGAGGGAGAGAGAGAGTCACGTCCTGGCTCCAAAAAGTTTGAGCGCTGTTGCTCAATCTTGTTTTGTTTCAGGCGGTTTGAGGCAGAAAAGACTGAGAAGAGACATTATAATAATGTCATGAGGAGCCATTGTTGGGTAGAGGAATACTAACGATAATGTTTGCAACTTTCAAAACTTAATAAACACAATAATCAAATAGCCGCTGTGGTAATGACCATAATGAAAGTCATTAAATCTCAATGGATACTCAATGACGTGAAACTTTCTCAGCCTCGTATTGTGATTCAATCCTGACCAATACAGATATTTATTAGATATAAAAAGGTTTTAGGTGCCGTCATTTATAATAATTATATATATAACTTTATTTCAGGAGCATTTCGAGCCATAATGAAGAAATAAATTTCAGGATGATAGGAGTGATAATTCTAAAAGAATGTTAAACAGCAGACGTCTGCAGTGGTTAATCAGAGGAATGCTCCTTTAAATCTGATGTGACTGACAGCAGTGTGTGTGTGTGTGTGTGTGTGTGTGTATGTGTGTGTATGTGTGTGTGTGTGTGTGTGTGTGCGTGTGTGTGTCAGAACACTATACCTCTCAGCCTTGAACAGTAAGAGTTTATGTGCTGTTGTTTATCTGTCAGCACATGAGCTTTTACGGTGCAGGGAGGCCGAGGATAAACAACTTCTCATTCTTTCCTTTTCATGTGCTGCCAATAAAAAATCATGGACAAAGGAAATGATAAGTGGCACAATTGTGATGGTTAAAGATGCATTTCTCTCCATAATCTTGAGTTAACGTACTTTGTGATAAGTACTGACAGGATGTGTAATTTGGTGTATTGTTTTTTCACATTTGTGATTAAAAAGGTCTAATTCTGCACAGTAACGCTGCTTAAACACATTTTTCTACGTTTACAGTGAAACTCTAATTTCACTAAGGTGCAGCCTTGCTCTATTTACAGATGTTTTACTGACAGATCTAAACTAATGTTGGAAACACACTGAAAGGCTCAGTCTTCCTTTTATTTTCAGAAGTAATCACTAACTTTGAAAAACGTGGGCTCTTCAGGAGGCCTGGGAGTTAAGACAGCTGCCACAAATAATTATAGTTGAAAATCAATGTCTGTTTCATCCTAGAATCTGCAATCGCTCAAAGAGTATTTGTTCTGCTCTTTTCACCCTGTGTCTCAGTTACAAACTGTGAAAACACCAGAGCACATTGAAAGCATCTACCCTCGTATCCACAAACCACTGGAACATGTTCTTCATTTTTTATTTGACTTTATTGAATCAAGCGCATGTTTTGCTCCAAGATGTTTCAGATCGGAAAAACTGTTGATTTACACACAGACAAATTCTGACCTGTAGATGGCAGAATAACTCTGGATATCAGTGGTGCCTGAAGAAGAGTGGATGAAGGACGAGTCTATTCTTTGTGTGTTTGTGAACAAGTAGCATGTGTTTATATTTGCATGTGAGCATGTTGGTTGGCCCACCTGTGTGGATCCAGTGTGTGGTTTATGTCTGCCTGCAGGTTACTGCACTGCCCACTGGGATTTCCTGTCTGTGCTGCTTTGAAGTGAGGCTGCTCTCGTCTGACAAACAGAGAGCGGAGCAGGTGTTGGGGCCGGATGACTCATCCGTTCAACGTGCGCTGGCTGTATTTATTACTGTACTGAAGGATCAAACCTTAAAGAAACTAGTTACATCTAATAAAAGTGAATATTAAACAATATGTGTCATGTGTGTCATTGCGTATTTGATTGTTAAACAGTCCCTAGTGAATCAGATGGATTGCGGTATGGGTGTTTTGTGATATCACTTCTAATTACGAGTCTACATGTTAAATCAAATTAAAGTACAGCTCTAGTCTTTTATCAAAGGGCTTAATTGGGCAGAAACTTACAGCCATAAAAAGTCAGCAGTGCACTTGTATTAGTACTAGTGAATGAACTGTGACCTAATCGAGAGGAAACACATCAAATACAAACTTACTCATCAGCTCTAACTTTTCTCTTTTCGTCCTTCCTGACGGCAACTGTCCCTAACGACCATGGCTGTAGACTGTTACCATGGTGCTGTTGCTAGAGTAACAATCTAAAGCCACGGTTGCCATGGAGACAGCAGGGTGGAGGACGAGCTGGAGTTGGCATGGAAACTGGAAACTGCGAGGTCTCATTGGTTTGAGCGTGGATATTACGCACATGTACGTTGTAGGACTCCCCCAATGCAAACCCACACAGGTTTTCCTCTCCGAGCCGGAGCAGGAGAGACACACAGAGAGAAAACTTCAACATACGTAGAGAACTGCAGCTGTCGGGTCAAGACATCACGTTGGCCTGGTCTCTGCATGTCCATGTCGTCCTCAGCGTGGTGTCTGGTGCATTGCCAGGCTTCAGTAGCCATGACTGTAGACTGTTACTGTACTGTGACACTGTATAAGCAGTAAGCAGTCTAAAGCCAAGGTGCTGATGCTCTGGCCAAGTTAGGGAGACGGTGAAGAGATTGTAAAGGAGGACAATCACTCCGCTTTGTGGAACCCTGAATAAACAAAAAGAGAGGAGAGGGTAAAGATATAATGTTAATGGGATTAATCCTGACAAGACGTGAATGATGATCAATGCAGTTCCTCGTGATCAGGGGCATCTCAGTGACCTAAATAGATGTTGTGTCTCTGCATCGTTATTCTCAACGCTGTATAATTAATAAAAGAAAATATTGATTACTAAAACTTGGAGGGAATACCATCCAAAATTATCAATAATCTACACTGGATTTAAGGGTATATTATGGAAACACATGGAATTTTAATCATGATTTATCAGGGGCTGACTGTGATGACAAATGAGTATTTCAACTGCAAGGTTCAGAAACTACCTTTCAAAATATTAATATTTCTTAATTTTACAAAGAAACGTATCAACTACATATTCTACGGATCAGCCAGTTGAGTCAAGGTAAAAACTTTTCAGTAAATAGGCTAGAAAACTTTATAAACATTTGTTGAAAAACTGTTGGAAAGTTGGGAATTAGGCGTCATCCACCCACTGTTTTCCTGTCTCTGACCTAGTTTGTGTTTGTGTGAGAGAGAGAGAGTTAGAGAGAGAGAGAGAGAGAGAGAGAGAGAGGGAGCGTAGGAGAGTGACTGATACAGCAACAAGAGAGAAGGAGAGAGACTGCCAGTGAACTTGGTTTGATTCTTTTTTTAACATGAAATGTAGAAGAATGGAAAACCAGTGTTTTTATAGGGTCATTTGATCAGGTTGGGAATAAATTGTATATTTGGATGATTTAACATGGACATTGGAATCTATATAACAGGAAACAACTTTTAAAAAATAACTTTCTCTTTTCTCTTTCTCAACACTTTTACACTGCCGCGTTTTAGACTCTTTAACCTGGTTTATGAGTCTGACCTGTGCCGCTCAGTAGTTCACTGACCGTTTACATGACAGGGGACATTCACTCATGGTGCAGTGGATTTAAGACTATAAATCACCTTTTAAGCTTATATTATCAACACAAATAGCCTTTATTAAAAGATATAATTCTTCGCTAAAGCGAGACGGGTCGTGTTACTGGTGGTTCGTCTACAACAGGTTCCCTCTCATGTGTTTCAGCACCACACCACTGGGACAGCGCCACAGCGCCTCTGGGTCTCGGAGCTGTCCGCGGTGCTGAACTGGACAAACAGCGGAATCTGAGGCAGCAGATGTTGTTGTAATCTTTCAAATGGTGACAACGTGTGTTTCATCTCATTGTGATTTATCGTGAATCTATAAAGTGTGACTCTTAATGTCCATCCATCGTCCTTGCATCGCCCTGCTCTCTGCAGCTGAACCTGTCGGAGCTGAACCGGAGCGCTCCCTCTGCGGTCCCCGCCTCCAACACCGAATAGATGCTGAAGTCACGCGTCGCGGTGCTCGTGAAGTCACATGCCCGCGGGTAAGAGCGTGTGACGTCACTTCGCGAGCGAACCAATCGCCTCTCGTCCCATTCTGCTGTCTGGCTTATCAGAGCGCGTGGGCAGCGGCTTGGTCTGGCTCGGTCTCCGTGGCACCGGGGAGAAACCGCCTCGACTGTGTGTGGGCTGTGTTGACGAGCATGCGGACCCTCCAGCGCAGTACGCACGGAATCCTAAACAGTTCGAGCCTGAACCTGGACTCTCAGCCTCCAAAAGGAAGAGAGAGTTGCAATTGCTTCTCAAGATTTATGCATTTGGCTCCTAGAAATACACGATGCACTAAAAGACGATGAATATTCTGTCATGTCTGTGAAGATTCTCAGTCAGTCGTGGTATCTTCAGAAGTTGTACAAGTATTCAACTGGACTTGCTTGTGTTTGTTGAAGACTTTAAACCTCCAAGAGGCTGAACTGAACTGAAGAAGCCTACATACACTTGTACAACTTCTGAAGATGTCATAACAGCTGTTTAATCTATACCCGAAATATATGTAATGATAATAGTATAGTCTAATATCACAATGTTTTACAAACCTATAATTAACATTGTCTAGTTGAAGACAGAACAGAAGCCTCTACAAAGAATTGTGAATGAACAAGGGTCTTTCATTGACTCGCTCCACGCACTCCTCCCTCGCGTTGTCCGTGCAAGAGCCTCTCAAATCATGCGCATACGCACCCACGCACGCCGGAGGATCATACTCCGCAGTGTGCGCGTGCGTACGAGCGTGCCCATGATGCCTTTAAAAGGATTATAGTAAGCGACTGCGTATCCCTCTGCAAAGTGCGCAAGAATGACGCAGGACTGACTTCACTGCCGGGCGACGTCACAGAGCCGAGAGTGAAGAAGAAGGAGGGTAAAAAAAAAAAGCGTTGGAAGAGAGGAAGCGCCGACCGGAAGTGCACGGAGGGGGGAGGGGGTGCCAGGGAGGGGGAGGAGGAGGAGGAGGTTGTGACACACTGGAAGAAAGTGATGGCTATAATAGCTTCACTATCACCGGAAACCTCCCTGTGCCACGCGCTCCCGAGGATGTACAGGATTTGATGGGGATCTGCCCCCCCCCCCCCCCTCAACAGGCGCACACTTGTTCAGAAACCTGCATGTGCACACACACACAGACACATCGGAGTGTGCGCGCCTCTGTGTCTGTGTGCACAATCCGCACATCTGATGTGGGCAGTGGCGGATAGTCTCCAGAGACAGCGCCGCTCGAGAGTCACACCGAAAACCAGGTCTAATGGTGAAAGTGTGGCAGGTGAACACAACGCATCAGAACCGTCATACGTGGTGACATACGTCGCCTGTGTGCGCCGCGCGTAATTGGAACCGGTCGAACCAGATTCTGATTTGAAAAGCGAGTTTTATCCGCAGTTTGTATTTTCTGAGACATTCTCATCAGGACGCAGGATGAGCGCTGCCCACATGGGAGAGAACATGAGTCACACTGCAGCAACTTCCAACCACCGAGAGAAAATGAGAATCAAAGCAGGCTGGAAAGGACGAACCCGTCCAACTCATCCTCTCCTATAAGCTGCACTTTACCCAAATCTCCCGCCAGGAATTGTGACTAACTAACACAGATGTAGTTTGCAGAAACAGGAGTTGAACTCACCTCAGTCAAAGTTCCCACGCAGTGTGCCCACGGCTGCTGTGGAGTCATGTTTGTCCTATCTCTAAACTCAGCCTTCATCACCACCAACAAACTGTCAGCGCCAAAATCTGTGCCACGCTGTCTTCGCGCACAAGACGCGCGTTGTCCCTCTCCTCCAAAGTCGCTTCCCATACAGACCGGGCTCTCCCATCAACCGTAGGCTTTTTATAGAGATCCCGTAGTAACTAGTAGAGGGGAACGGGGGAGGAGGGGGAGGGGGAGAGAGAGAGAGGGAGGAAGGAGGAGAGGGAGAGCTCATTCAAAGATTCACCTACACATGTACGTGCGTATACGTCACAGAGCACGGCTATTTATAAAGGGGAGGAAAAGCATAGCCTGAATCATTGTGCGGGTCTTTACCGAGAAGGATGAAAATAGCGTGTTTCGTTGTGCACGCGCACCGAGAAATTGCCTAATAAAACCCCAGGCTAAAAATATTATTGTCTAACAATATGTATTATAAAGACATTTTGAGTCTCTGAGGTATTGATCACTGAGCTAAATCAAACTTCCACCTCCACATATTCCATTTTTTACTCATCGTGTGTTGTTAAATTTCGCAAGGGAGGTATTTCTGAGTCTATTTTTCAAAATATGATGCTACTGTCTCACCCAGTCACTCCCCTTATGTGATAATATTATATTCAGTTATAGTGGATGGCACTTCAAGGCATGATAATAATTTGAGTGTTCAAAGTTGATAAGTGCTGTTTTGGACAAAGCTTGTGTGAAAGCAAACACCTGAGGCTGACACGTCAAAGTCCAGCGTGCTCAACAACTGTTTACCCAAGTGGTCGTGAGCATCGTGATGTTAAAACTGGCCGATGAATCACTGCAGTCATTTTAAGCAGCTGTCTGTTCAGAATGACTAAAATTGTTTGCTTTTTTTTTTTTTACACATGAAAAATGGATCCAGAGATCTACTCAGTATTCCACCGATAATCTCTGCAAACCTCAGGGGGGACGTGACGGGAGTCGTGCGCACATCCACGCCTTCGAACGTGGCTAGATTTGGGGGAGACCCTCGTGCGTAAAGAAGAGTGTCAGACATACGTAGGCGTGTGTGCAGCGAGAGGGCGCGTGTAATTTACACCGTTCGAAGGTGTGCTGCTGTTGTGCGGAGGAAGCACGTCACACAACAAGGGGACTTATAGTAACTTAAATGACCTTTCATGCCCCCCCCCCTCCTCCTCCAGAACACTGTGGGATGGCGCGCCCACCTCCACCTACACGAAACCACCTTCATTCCACAAACTACTCACTACAATCGAGATGACTTACCTCTCCCACCAACTGATTTCAAAAGAAAATTCTTTTCAATTATGATTGAACGCTCAATTTAAAGTTAAGTTCCAAATCATCCACTGCAAGAAACGTCCTGTCGTGCTTCTCTTTCTATCAGGCAGCTGTCAGCTGAAGGTTCACACTCACGACAGCAAATGCAGATTTAAATCTGATGTAATATTGCTCCAGTTCAAAAAAATAAGATTTGTGCTTTTTCAATTAGAATGTTCAGTATTGTACATTTTCTTTATTTGATGTAACAGCCTGTTATAAATGCTGTTTTAATGTGCAAGCAGCTGTTTTAATGTGCAAGCAGCAGGTTAATGTTCTGATCTGATAAGTTAAATATATTACATATTCCACACAGCCATCTACAGACCTGTGGTTCAAGGGCTTTTCACACAAATGGCACCAAAGTGGTGGAACGCCATATTTAAGATTTGGGGATTTTGTGGAATCATTTTTTAAAAAGAAGCTTTTTCCATCTCTTTTCTATCTAACTCTTAATTTGCAATACTTTGTATGTTAATAAACAACACATCTATAAGAGTTAGTTTCTCAACTTTTAAGTATGAACTTTCCATCGAAAAAACGAACTAAAAGCTCTGTTCTGCACATGTAAAGGGAAGACACCCTTTGAGAGGATAAAGTAACATTCACACAGTTTCAGTCTGTGAATTTGAAATAACTCCTCATGAGCAGATGGAAAGATAGTCTTCCTCCTTCATCACCACTCTTACTTTTTCTCTCCCTCTCTCTGTTTCTTAAATTTCTTAAGGTCACTGTCATTGGGCCTCATGACCTGTGGAGGACTTCAGATTAAATATCTTTAATATATGGATCTCAGGGAAAAAATCAGGCAGCAGTGTTTTCATATCAACCATTAGAAAAAAAACAGGGGTCGAGATCTCTTCTTCTTTACCATCAGCTTCTGCTCTTTCACCTGAACGTGCTTCATGGAGACCCAGGGGACAAAGTGTTTCACAGCACCTGGCATTTCTCTCCAAGCACCTTTTATATAACCTTTTATACATATCACCTCCCTCACATTGTTTCCTGTGTGTGTTTTTAGAGAAAGAAAACTCCAGCAGTTGTCTTCAATCAAAGATTAGATTATGGGCCTTGTCAACATTTTAAACTTTAAAAATCTTTGAATGGTCACATGACTGAAATGTCTCATGTTTGACATCAGATATTTGTTTCAAATTTAAGATCTTGTGGGATTTGAGTTATTGATTTTACCCAGAATAATCAAATGGATTGACCTAGTTTGTGATACAGACCATATGCAGGGTGCCTCTATCCAAGTACATCTATGAATATTTGCTCGTATTGATGATTAAACGATGACGCAACTGAGTAGATGTATCGACCACAGCTCACTTCCCCCATGACGTCACAATCTACATCAATACCCCCTCGAGAGGCAGCCCACTGAGATGTATACGCTTATGACTTCACAGAAGAAGAAAAAAAACATCCTCGCAGCACAGGGCAAGAGGTCTGGACAGCGAGACACCCACAGTGGACAGTCCAACATTGAATTGTATTCATTCTTTTATAGCTTTTCGGTCGGGACAAGTGCTCTGCTTTTCTTCCCTCGCCTCAGATGTGATTGCAGCTGAGCGGGAACGTCAATCTCGCAGCTCTGGGCCTCAGAACGGTAGAATCTCCACTGACTGCAATCAAACAGCAATATAAATGTGCTGACGTGTGGTGGAGGATAAGTATTCGGTAAGCGAGCCTGTGTGTACACAAGCATACGCAATCCAATTTCCGCATACTACACCCAGCATGAATATGCAAGCAGGGGGGGGATATGAATGATTGAAAAAGTGTGAATGAAACAGTTCCTCACTAACCCCCTCCTTAATCTCACACACACTCCCTCTTACTACCAGCATCACAGTGGCATGATTACACACATGCAAATGCACTAACACACAAACAAACACACAGAGCGACAGTATCTTTTTCTTATCTTTGCAGCATTTTTTTGTTAATCATGCTCGTTTGGGATTACGCTCCAGATTGAGGTAATTAGTTTCTTAAACTTTTGCCTCTTGTTTTGACGCCGAGCGATCAGCCGGTCCATCCCCAACTTATACACAACATCGAGGAAGCTTCTTTTTAAATCTCAAAGTTTGATCACGAATCAAGATGCTGATTATTCTCCGTGCAAATCTCTTATTCATCTGTCACGGCCGGTCATTGGCTCTCTTTCCATCTCCTCATCTGTATTCCAAACAGAGAATGCAGTCAGAGAAGAGAGAAGAGAGGAAAGAAAGAAAAAAAACTCATCCCTCCCATGCACTCTCCTCTCCTCTTTCCTCACTGCCGCCTACCTTGGCTACCCACCTCCCCGCCTCCCCCTTCTCCCATTCTGACTCATACTGAAATCCCAGTGAGCCCCCTCCCCACCCCTCCTCCTCCACTCTCATTTGTGTTTTCTCTCCCTTTGATTGCCAAGCTGGCTCGAACACAGCGAGCAGGGCAAAGAGAGAATGAGCAAATAAAAACGAAAGAGAGGGAGAGAGATGGAGACAGGGGAGAAGGAGAAGAAGAAGAAGAAGAAGAAGGAGAAGAGGAGAAGGAGGAGGAGGTGGAGAAGGAAGACTCTGCTGCCAAACGTGCCCGTAATGAGGATTCTGTCAAATGAGAGCTGGGGAGGAGGAGAGCGTGTGTGTGTGGTGGTGACGGTGGTGGTGGGAGTATGTGTCAGAGTGAAATGGAGGTCTGGAGAGAGTGGGTGTTTATTAGTGAAACCCCTCCCGCCCCCACATCGTTCCCTTCACTGTCTCTGTGCTCCTCTTCACAAACCCACACTCAGACACACACACACACACACACACACACACACACACACACACATACACACACACACACACACACACACAAAAAGCCCTAATCACAGGCAGATTCAATGAACCCATACCTGCAGAAACTTTGAATATGTCTGTGAGTGTGTGTATATAATGTTGTGTGTTGCAGTGGAAGAAGCATGTGTGTGTTTAGTTCCTCCTCCTCCACTGTTTAATGGCTCCAGTGAATATTGACTTACCTGAGATGGCACGACCAGATGATTCCCATGATTTCATTATGTTTACACGGGCACCACAGGACGCCAAGGTCATCTGTCCTTGCGCAAAGTCACACAGGCCGCCTCGTCTCATCTGCTGCAACTCCAACACTGACTCACACAAAACTTCACAACATTATGCCAAAGACATATGCTGAATGTAATTAACATGCACTGCCAGCTGCACAGTGTGTGCGTGGAAGCGTGGGTAGTTGTTTGTGCATGTGTTGGTGAGGGTGTCATCAGTATTAGTATGAGTGCATCTGTTTGCATGAGTTCAGCTTAAGGATCAATTAAATTTTGTAGAGCAGATGACACTGGGAATATTAGGGTCTGTGTTTGAGTACATACAACACACACACTGTGTCCTATGTGCCGCACTTGGCCGAGTAAAAAGGAAGTTTCCATGTGTAATTCTGCAGTTTTGAGTTCGACTCTTGTTCTACTTTCCAGGGAGTGTGAATGTGAAATAAACGCTTCAATCCAAAGTTTCAAAAGATAGCAAATACATCAGGTTGAATTTTGGGAGACACATATTTGTGTTTTCATAGCTTTAATGAAGAGTTGAAGAAAAGACAGTTCAAGGGCAATAAGGGGAAAGTTCAAGGGCAATAAGGGGAAAGTGTGTATAAGGGGGGGGGGGGGGGGGGGGGCATGTAGGTGCTCAACATACTCAGGAGTGATTAAATATAGTTTTGGTCTTTAAGCCATGCCACTAATTGAATGTGGTAATGAAATGAAATAGCTTCTTTGCCACAATCAGTTTTTTTACTTCTCTGTTTAAAATTGTGTTTGGCTCCTCTGCATTAACACATCACTCCATGTACTCTGTCTCACATTGTCTTTCTCTTGTTCATTCCTCCCCATCACTCTATCAATCTTTTGAATTATGCAGTTAACAGTTGGAATGGATTCACTCCAAGATCTAATGCCAGTAAGCATGCGTCACACAAGCGTCCGTCCGTCTGTCCGTCCCTCCGTCTGTCTGTCTGTCTGTCTGTCTGTCTGTCTGTCTGTCTGTCTGTCTGTCTATCTGTCTGTCTTCTATTTCTCTCTCCACTATTCAAGATGAGGATCTCACATTCATATTCCATTCTGCCATTTTCTCTCTCCTTTTCATTTATTTCCCATTTTCAGCCCTGCAACAATTTCACTGTGCTCGATCCTCAGCCACAATGTTTCTCTCTTGTCTCCACCATTCTCTGCTGACTGTATTTCCCCATCTGTCCTCCTCCTCCTTCACTCCAGTCATCTCTAAAAGTCATCTCCTCCCACCTCCAAGTGTCCCAGCGGGGGGAGACGAAGAGAGAGTGAGGGAGAGGGAGAAAATGAGAAGGGGGCAGAAGAGATCTAGATGATTGTGCTGGAGAAACCCCCTGGTGTCAGAAATTCACCTGCAAAAACTCCCTGCTTCCCCCGCTTTTCTTATCTGTATTCAGTCTATCCTCCTCCTGCATCATGCCTTCTCACCTCTCTCCCTTGTTTCCTCCCCCCCCCATGTCTCCCTCACCACCTCTCTGCCTCCCCCTCTCTGTCCTTCTGTGTCACTTATCACCCTGCATTGCTCCACCTGCACTGTGGTGCAGCACTGACAATCAGAACTCTGCACACATACACACACCGCGCACAGAGGCTCACAAGTAACTTACAGACTTGCAGGCACACACATACGCAGAGACACACACACACACACAGGGAGACACACGCCCACCACTTCCGGCAGCCCCCCTCCCTCTCTCACACCTCTCCACTGCAGACACGAAACATTCTACAACCCCTGGTGTGCCATTGCTTCATCCAGAGACACGGCCAGCACTACATCAAAACAGTATTCTGCATGCACATATGTGCCATATTGTTTGTACCACATCAAATTATTGTAATCATAAAAATGAGGAGCAGAAAAGAATGATAACAATGATGATGCCAATAAATCACAATAATAACCATAATCCACATGTGATATTGATCTCACCTTTGTTTTGGATGTACCTTTCTTTCAAGTGCCTTCTATAAAACATGAAATTCAATCACAAAACCTATCCTGAAATAACACAATACAATGAAAGTAAATCCGAACATGGTTAATATAATGGTGTAATTCATCCATATCTTTCGGCTCTTCCTTCTGTTGTTGCCTGCTTCATAATTTGTCCAATTTCAGCACAACCGCTAATAACGGTTATGTAAGAAGTAACCTGCATATGCATATGTATGTGTTGACATTCCCGATTACTCTGCCCACAAAGTGAACCAAGCACCTAAGACGAATGAGTCTGTGATAGAATGAAGGAATGTGAGGATGTAAAGAGGAGGTCTGGCTCTGGAGGAAGACTCGTGTGGGAGATTCACAGGAAGGAGGAAAGACTCTGGCCCTTTAATTTGGTGTTGCTAGGGAAATGAAGCTGTTTACTCTAGCTTCAGCCTCAGAGGTGGCTGCAGGAACTCCCCCTCCTCATGTGCACAAGCCTGCACCAGCATGCCAAAACACAGTACCTGGTCTTTCTGTATATGTTTTTGTAATTTCCTTTCTGTAGTCACATTGCTCCCCCTCTGCTCCACGTGGAAACAGAGAGAGAAGCTGTGGTGAGAAGTTGATTAGGCGATAACACTAATATAAATTACTTATTGGGGAAAAAAGTATGCGAGTAAGTTAATTTTTGGAGCCAAAGCAATGGACAATTGGCCAGTTCAACTAAACATGATAATAAAGTGACCATTCCTGACACCTAGTGGATATTGCATGAAACAGCAAAGTGTGTATGGATGCAGTATCTCTCTGTCAGTTTCTTTACATAATGTGGAGACCTTTAAGCCCCCTTCCCCCAGTCCTCAAATGTAGGTCAAAGCATATACTTAAGAATTACATAACTGTACTTTTCAGAGTAAAACACGTTTTTTCATACAGTAACAATATATGTATTTTTTAAATTGCTTGATTAACCATGAATCTAATTGGAAAGGCGATTTGAAGCGTTTCGATTGAAACATTTTGGTCACGTACAAAATTGGAAAACCTCCAAACTGCAATCATTTTCAAACACCATCTGGATTGAAAAGCTTTGGTGGCGTGGTGTTAAAACCTGTTAAGGTTTCTGGAGGAACAGACAGAACACAGAATGCTGAAATAATGCAGAACTCAGTTAATGCAGCATGAGGAACACAAGGACTTACAACAGAATCCAATAAAGTTAAGACAATCTTTAGGCATAATATCGCATATATCTTTCTATCTATCTATCTATCTATCTATCTATCTATCTATCTATCTATCTATCTATCTATCTATCTATCTATCATATATCTATCTATCATATATCTATCTATCTATCATATATCTATCATATATATGTCTATCTATCCGTCTTAATAATAATAATAATAATATATAGTTGTATAAATGTACTAATAGGTAACTATATAATATTTATGTGCTCTGATCTTTAAACACTGAGATCAGATCAACAGGCTGTGCGACCTACATTACCCAGAGGTCTTCACTTCCTACGTCAGCCGCTGAGCACGAGTTTGCCGCCTCCGGGCCACCGTACTTGTTGTGTTTGTTTTCAGTCGAAGGAAAGATGGCGGACGAACTGGACCGAGTGCGAATCTCAGCCGCGGAACTCCGAGCCGAGGCGTCGAGCGCCGGGAACAGCACCGACTGTCAGAAAGGTGAGGCGAAGCGACACAGAAAACAGGGAGGCGAAGGTTCAGGAGAGAGTCGGTGAATCCAAAACGAAGCCGCGTCACGAGTTAGCGGAAAGTGGCTGACGGAGTTGCTAAGTTCCAGCTAATGTTGTTAGCTAGCTAACTTAGCGCTCTGTGCATCGTTTGATCCCGCGCGGCTGGTTTCAAACGCCCCTTCCAGCTAAAATCGATGTCACGCACTAACCCTAACCCTATATTAATAATACTATATATATGTGTTCTCTGTTTTGGATTTTACTTACTTTACTTTAAGCGCTTTAGCAGAAGGAACGTGTTATTTAATGACAAACGTCCCTGACTTAAGAGAATGTATCGAACGCCATTTAACCATCATTGTTACCTGTATTTTTTTGTATTACTATACAACGTGTATTCTAAAATGGCAACATAAATCGCAGACGAACACCAGGGATGTTTTATTTAATCATGCTCATTTTTTCAAAATGAACACACTCTTGTCATGTATTGCAAGTGAAATAAAGGCATGTGTTTCCGGTGTTGACAACTGTTGACAAAAAAATCCCTATCGAGTGCACTGTTAACTTCTGTTTTAAGAAAGATTATTTAAATACTACAGTACCCAGCTGATTAAGTAAGTTGAGCTGTTGAATTTTGGACAATTTTTTATAAATTGGAAATTAATGCTTTTGAAATGAGCTGTGAAATTTTGAAGATCTGAGTTGCAGTCAGTCTTTGTCTGGGATGTCTTCACAAGAAGAGAATCAGAATGTGTAATCCCTTCATCTCATTCGCTGACATTGATGTTCATAATCTTAATTTTGTGTGTGTTTTTTTCTCCAGATGAGCAGCATGTACCCAAGCAACATTTGAAGCGGGAAGCAAAGCGCCCTGATCAGCAGCGCTTCAAACCAGCAGCTGGACATGGGCGGCATCACCATGACAGTGACGAGGGCGAAACCTGTCAAAGCGACCCCCCGGCCACTTGTGTACATGAGCATGATAAACCGATGCAGAGTGAGAAAAAGGCGATCTCTGAAAAAGTTTCAGACTCCACAGATGGTGGGACGGGCACTGACTTCGGGGAAGAAGACAGGGTGAGAGGTGATGGAAGTAACACTCAGAACCGTAAAAAGGGCAGCCACTCACGGCCTAAAATGGAAGCAAATCAAGAAAAGAGCTTTGTAGAAAATGACAAAGAACCCCTGGAACCCGCTGGAGCTGCTAAACCAGCAAGGAAAGCACGCAAACCTGACCGGGAACTTTATCAACCTGGGACCCGCAGGAGTACCCAGGGAAAGGAGTATGGAGTTGGAAAAGAGCAAGATACACCTCCCCCAGGGAAGCAGGGGCATAAAACTGATCCAGAAGCCCAGTCTAATACAGAGGAAATGGAGGTGAACAAAAAGACATCCCCAGAGAAGCCAAGAGGGAAAGTTAAAGAAGTAAAAGATACACAGGAAAATGTAAAGGTTTCCAAATCCAGTGAGACAAATAGAAAGCAAGGAAGCCGAGATGTTCAAAAGCCTTTGTTACCACCTGATGCTTCAGTGGAGAAAATGACCTGCATGGTAGAAAAACTCAGCATGAAAGAAAAGGGTAAAGTTGGAAGTGAAGGCCAAGATGTTGGAGAGTTAAGTTGCAGGAGAGGGAAAACTACTGAAAAGGGAGGGCAGGGCCAAAGGGGTGGGGAAAAAGAAGAGGAGGAAAAGATAGATAGGACGAGAGGAAACCGCAGGAGAAGAGGAGGGGAGAAGGAAAAAGAGGGGAATCGGGATGGCATAAGTGGTGGAGGAAGGAGTGACCTAGGGAAAGATGATAAAGCGAGAGACCGGAGGGCAGTAGAAGCAGACAGGGATAACAAACCAGCTAAGACAGTAGAGACAAACCAAAGCAAACTGAGAGAAAATCGTGGAGAAAACCGAAGAGGAGGAGATTACAATAACAACCGGTCCAGAGAAGCTGAGAAAGATGTTAAGACAGAAAAAAATGTAGACAGGATTGAAGAAAGAGTAAACAGAAACCAATTCAATGCAAACATCACGC
Organism: Pleuronectes platessa; assembly: GCF_947347685.1. Taxonomy (NCBI): domain Eukaryota; kingdom Metazoa; phylum Chordata; class Actinopteri; order Pleuronectiformes; family Pleuronectidae; genus Pleuronectes; species Pleuronectes platessa. The sequence continues at coordinate 5,939,413 of NC_070640.1, read as the reverse complement.
CATCATCATCAAAGAGATATTCCAAGTCAGATATTCGACGCCCTCGGAATCGAACTTACAGCAGTAGCTCAGCCAGCAGTGTGACCAGCCTCGAAGGTCCAGGAGTGGGGATGAATTTGGAAAATACCAAGTGGCCACGCTTGCACCCTAAGCTCAATAATAAAGAGAAGATGGCTACTTATAGCGACGGACAAAGGAGGCATTTAAAAAGCTGGACAACTAACGGGGAATCATCTACAGAATCACTGGAAAGGAGTGAGAAAGGTGACGTAGCAGAGAATAGAAAGCGGCGGAGAAGAGGAGGGGAGGACGAACTAAATGCAGCAAGACGGCGGGAAGAAAGGAAGGGAAACAGGGGTGGAGGTCGGGGGATACTAAGGGTTTCTATCGAGAAACATTCAGTTTCCACACCACATAGTGGGGATCCACAGCATGGCAAGCAAGGCCTGGTTCCTCGTGCCAGAGGTGGGGGTATCCTGGTGCTTCCATCCAACACAGACATCTCTAGCTCCCCTGGGGTTGGGCAAAGGCTTTTTGGTGGAATTAGGGGGGGTGCGGCCTCCAGCAGTAGAGGAGGCAGAGGAGGAGTGAGACGGCTTTGGGATCCCAATAACCCAGACCAGAAACCTGCCCTTACCAGCACCCAGTCCTCACAGCATAAATCTCTCCAACAGCCTATATATCTTCAGACAGGGACTGGATATGGACAACTTCACTTTCTGGACACAGACGATGAGGTAGCAGGCAGTCCTCCAGTCCCGCAGGGTGAGCACCTTCGATCCCAGCAGACTGCTGCCATAGCCCATTACAAATTCCAAAACTCTGACAACCCCTATGGCTACCCCATGCCAACCAGCAGCCCACACAGTCCTGGCAACACCACCAGCCAACGCTATCCATATCCATACCATATAGGGCCCTACCAAACGGCGCCCCCGTCTAACGGTATGTACCCGGGCCCTGGGATGGGTCAGATCGGTGGGAGTTACAAGGGAGCAGCTTATTCTCAGCCAGGTGCGGGAGGTAGTTTGAGTTTTCAAGAGGTGGAGCAACAGGCCAGGGGGGAGCTGGGCAAGCTGTTGAGGAATGCGGATACACAGGAGCTCCTGCTCAGTAACCTGCTGTCAAGGGACAGAGTGAGTGCGGATGGACTGGATCGCATGGCCCAGCTCAGGTGAGGATTTGCGGGAAAAGTCTTGTATTTCATGCTACGTTTACATCTGTCAGCTGCATCTTTGGACAAATACTGAAAAGGGCACTGTTCTGTTTTTCTGTTTTCTAGAGGGGACCTTTTGCGGGTATATGAGCAGGTCATCCTCACAGACATAGAGTTTTCAGACTCTCAGAATTTGGATCAAGCTTTGTGGAAGAATGTGTTTTACCAGGTCATAGAGCGATTCCGGCAACTACTCAAAGACCCTGCCTCTGACAACACCCCTCATATCAGGAACATGTTGCTCACGCTGCTTGATGAGGTAAGAAATGTGTGGAAATTAAGATGGGGCAAGAGTTGATAAAATTGGGTTAATACAAACAGCAGTTTGTGATTAAGTCTGAAGAAGCATTCACGTTTCAGGCTGTGATGGTTTCTTCATTTGCTACACAAGTTTTTTTTTCTTCATAATGCAAATAATCATCCTTAAGACTAGTACGTTTCTATCACTGAATAATTTACATATTCACATTACTTCAGAAAACTTGCACTATGGGCACGTGTGTTAAAATGTCAATCCCACATGTATCTTTTCTATTTCTGTTATACTTGGTATGTATTCTGTAAATTACCTATATCATTGTCTGTGTTTTACAGGGATCACTCTTCTTCGACGCTCTGCTTCTGAAGCTGCAGACAGTATACCAGTTTAAGTTGGAGGATTACATGGATGGCATGGCTATAAGGGCTCGGCCATTACGCAAAATGGTACAGCAATAGTGTCTGAATACATAGCGTGTTCAGATGTATACATTTTGTCAGAGTATTGTATTAGCAGTCACATTAATGATAGAATTCATGTATTCAGTGAGTGACTTATCAGATGATGTGAATGTTACTAGCAACAGTTGCTGACAGCAAATTAGTTTCTGGCATTTCATTAGAGTTTAATTCTATCTGTTATTATGTTGTAACTGATTTTTGTAATTATTGATTACGATTTTCTGCTATTTCTGTCCTTTTCAGGTCAAATATGCACTTATTAGTGCTCAGCGCTGCATGATTTGTCAGGGAGATATCGCACGTTACCGGGAACAAGCCAGCGACTCGGCCAACTACGGCAAGGCTCGCAGGTACGCTGTAAATTGAACATTGTAACTTTTCTTACACACATTCAAGAGCCTATGGTGTACTAGCATTGAATTTTTAATTTCGAAGTCAAGATGCTGCAGTTTCAAAATGCCTCTTTTTCTTTTACATACTGGTTACTTACTGGTTTTCATTTAGTCCAGATCATACACAAGTCTTAATCTATTTCAGAGAAAGTTTCTTCCCCACTGGGTATTAACTAGTCGATGAGAATCTTTAAATTCAAGGAAGAAGCAGAACATTTCTATTATTGTATCTCATTTCTACTTGTTTACATTTCTTCTTAGCTGGTATCTGAAAGCTCAGCAGATTGCCCCCAAAAATGGACGACCATATAACCAGCTGGCCCTGCTGGCAGTTTATACAGTAAGTTATATGTAGTAAGAAAGAACGGAATGAAAAGGAATATATTCAGCAGAAAATGTTCTATGCAGACATAATACAATTATTGGCATTAAAGTAACTTGGTTTTGACTTTTTTATGACTGATTGCATTTCTCTTGGCCTGTTCTTGGAATATTTAAAAGAACATATATATTTTGTGTAATGATGTATTGGCACCCACCCTTAGTATGCGCCTTATTGCAGGATACCTCCTTCTTCTTAGTCTCATTTGACCTCTCTCACTTACAGAAGAGGAAGTTGGACGCTGTGTATTATTACATGCGAAGCTTGGCAGCTTCCAACCCCATCCTCACGGCAAAGGAGAGCCTGATGAGTCTGTTTGAAGAAGCTAAGCGAAAGGTCAGAAACACACTTTGGTCATTAACTTGTGCCAGATAATTTACTTTTTATTTGCAGGAAAAACTTCGGGCATCAGTGCAAAGCCTTGAAATGGATTTACTAATAGAAATTCTAGTTAGAGCCTTGGAAATTAACCATCATGATTTGGTTGCAATGATGTAGAGGGCGTTCAGAAAATTATAATGACCTAAACACATTAATGACTTAACACAATTACTTGCTTAATAAATTACTGTATTAGCACCGCTGATTCAATTTACTATCATCTGGTGACTATGGTGAGACTTGGCAGCACAAGTGCTTCTTGTTTATCGATTTCTGTTCTTGCAGACAGAGCAGCTTGAGGGAAGGAGGAAGAAGGAGCACGAAGGGGGATCTCGGGGTCCACCGGTGAGAGGAAGAGGAAGAGGGGAAGAGGGAGCACGTGTGGAGATCTGGATTCGCCCCAGCGCGCAAGCAGCAACCCCTTCATCACATAGAGGAGGTAGTGAGTCCAGCAGAGACTCTGAACTGGATGGAGAGCTTGGGAGTCTCAGCGCAAGTGACGTAAGAATCTGTTCTTCGTTTCACTCTCTCTTATACACGAGTGCACCACAAGTCTCATGCGTCATTCACTGTTTAATGGAAGACCACGCCTGTGTGGATATTTTCTCTTACAGGTTTTCTCATTGTTAGTTTTGAAGAGGTTGTTTTCTTTATAGACTTGTACAGTAGTTTCTGCAGATGTCTGTCTCATTTACCCTCCTCTTTGAAGAACAAGTTATAGTCTCTGCTGCTCATTTTTCCTTCTCATTCAGTGTGTTCTCTACATTCATTTCTTCTGACTCTCATTCATCACTCTGCTTATTTTCTTTTCTCTCTCACAGTATATCCTTGGCCTTAATTTCTGTTCAGTATTCATTTGTTATGATTACTGTTTTTATCCTCTGTACCCTTTCTTCTGTCCTTTTGTTAATTAATAATAATAATAATAATCTGGGCCTACTTTGTGACATTGAGGCAGAAATAATGCATGACTGTGGGATAGAGTCTTATGAAAGTAGTCAAACACATTCACCTTTGTAAAAAGTTATTGCTTCGAAGATTTATCACTTCTGACACTTCATAATCCATAACTACAAATCAGACAAGAGAGGCCTTGTTCCAGGAGGGGACCAAGATCCCGACAGTCACGCTTAACAGAGTGTCAGAAGTCATCTGCAGAAATGTTAGAATTTGCCAGAAGGATGACCCTCCCAGCAGCACTCCATCAAACAGGGTTTATGACAGAGTGGCTATATACAAGCCCCTTTGAGTACACAACATTTGACCACATTTAAAGTACTGATAGCTTCAGGAAAACTATTATCTGGTCTTGTGAGACTAAATTTGTACTCTTCGGATAAAACAGCAAACATTTTTAAAGCATGGTAAAAGTGAAGTGGTCAGAAGACTTTCTGAAGTCACTGTGTACCTTCACCATCTGGTCCGAGGTCTTTTAGGAGATGTCTATTTAAATGTGGAAGGACCATTACCCCTCCAATGGGATGAAAAGGCCTCCAACCGTATCATCTGTCTCAGTTAAAAGCTTAATGCAAATTACTTGTTTTTGTGAGAAGGTTTTCTGTGGTTTTAGCTGCAGTGAGTCAAAGGGATAAATTATTCAACATTACACAGTAAATACTTTATTTCTGTCAGAAGTGAGTTCTTCTAGTGAAAGATCACAATCCTCTCTATCTCTGTCTTTAGGGATGAGTGCTCAAACAGAATATTAAATGTGTCCGGTGGCTAAATTATTATTCGTGTTGTATCGATAAGCTACAATGTTAAATACGAACATCTTTCTCATTCATTATTGCTTAATAAATGATATCGTGTAACTTTTTATCTCACCAACTCTGTTTGTGATTAAGACATTTTATCTGTGATACATTTTCGTCATTCCCAATCCAGAAGATCTCTCTGTCCTAGAATGTGTAAGGGGCCGGGCCAGAGCCAGCTCTTTCTCAGGCTGCAGCATCGTGCCACACACACTTAGAAACTCACTGCTCATAGTGACAATTGCGGAAAGAACAAAACGTTTTGGAGTGTTGTTACTTTCCACTCAAGTGGAAGCTGACAATGTTCCTGACCACAATTTTTCTGCGTCCAAGGGTGGAAACCCAACTCCATCACATATAAGTGGAGAAGTGTAGTTTTTGACTGCTCAGCACATACTTTAATCATCCCATCTCCATAAAGTAATATAAATTTCACAAATTTTACTTTTTAATAAATCTGTTTCATCTCTCTAGTTATATCTGTATTTCTATGTGTATCCCTTTGTGCCATTCGTTCCATTTCCTCACATTCTTACTGTTTAAAACCCAGTGCAGTTTAAAAGGTGACGTGAGCTACAAACCTGTCCATAATTACTGGATGACAGGAAGACTTGTGCTTAGTAATACTTGTCCTACTTCAACCTTCTTTCTTTTCTCTCCAGTTAAACAAGAGGTTCATTCTGAGGTTCTTGCATGCCCATGGCAAGCTCTTCACTAAAGTCGGGTAAGTGGTGTCTTATGAATTCCAGCTTTTAGATTCATGGACAAGTTTAAACGATTTCGTATTTTTTTTAAAGTTTATTTTTTTAGTGTACCTTTGTCTGTTCTGTTGTATTTTTATGAATATATGTGTCTTGTGTATGCAGCATGGAGTCATTCCCCGGGGTGGCGAGCCGTGTTCTGCAGGAGTTCAAGAAGTTACTCCAGCATGGACCTTCCCTACTGGGCAGCACACACATGCTGCAGATCATCACTATCAATATGTTCAGTATACACAATGCCCACAGCAGAGGTACTGCTCCACATGCCTGCACGTATCAACAAACTTTGCTTAAAAGTGTTGATCCGTTTTGTTTAAATGCAAAATTGATGCAAAATATAGCTAGTGAACAACCTTTATTATTTCTCTTTAGGTCTTATTTATTGCAAAATGTGGCTCCGCTAACGAAACACACATTTACTTTTTGGCATGTTTACACAGATATTTAAAGCATTTCACATACATGTTCTTTATAATACAGTAGCGCCGGTTCTTCTGCTAAAAAAGAAACAACAACACTTGTGCTGCGTCTTTATACAAGTCACTGTCTATATTGAAGCAAAGGGTGCTGAAGAAGAACTTATTTGAATTCTTGTCTGTGTTTATCAGATGAAGGAGGAGATGTGCGGTCCGTTTTGCAAGAGCAAAGCACTGCGCTGGGCCTCGGCATGTTTGCACTTCTGGTTCAACGCTGCACGGAGCTGCTCAAAGATACTCCTGCAGGTACAGACATGAAAGCACCCCAGAAGTATTTGATCAGCAGTAAGTTTTTCCCCTAATTTGAAATCAAGATTGTATCAGTATCAGTATGTTATTATTTGTATCAGATAGTTAAACTCAAGTTTACAGTCAAAACTTGCAGTACTGTCCTACAGCACCCCAGTGGACATTATTTGTTGAGCCTAATACTCAGGAGTGGATTTTCAAGTAGTTTTACAATTATTTATGAAAAGATGGACGACGTGACAAGCTCCCTGAAAGTGAAGCCAAACATCTCCCTCACCCCCTGGTGGCTGGCTGCAGTAAAGGTCATAAACCACACATCCAACTCAACATGCCAAATGTTTTTGATAGTTCTTATTACACTGGTGTTGGTTCAAGTGTTATTTTCTTCTGATGAGTTTGGTTTAAATTAGTTATTTTATACTAAACGGGGAGATGCATCATGACTGACAGGTGAGAGTGGCCCGCTAGAGAGTGGCCCTCTATTGGTCGAGCATGGGTATTGATTGGAGCTCAACACCAAGATCACTGTGGCTCCATTTTTGAACAAGGGCAAAAATTGTTTTCAGGATATTTTAGCTTCACTTAAATTCAGTGGTAGAAAGTGGGGATCCATCATCTGTGTTTTACATCTGATGGGAGTTTGATTCATTTGTTTTTGATTGTTAACATGTTTTGGAGGATTCATGTTTATTGTTTTCCTCTCTCATTTAGAACCAGTTCCCATGGCAAATGGAGAGGAGGAGGGGAAAGGGCAGGAGCTTGAGGGTATGTTGAGGGTCTCTGCTTTTCCTCGTGATCTAAAAGAACTACTGCCAAGCATCAAGGTCTGGTCTGACTGGATGTTGGGACAGCCAGACCAGTGGAACCCACCGCCATGCAGTATAGAGTGAGTATTTAAAAACCTTCAATAACATAAACAGTGAGTGGTGAGAGTGAACCAAAACCATTAAGCTGCAGGCCTGACAGCTCATTATAACTTATTGTAAAGACTTGTAGCCGAGGCAAGCTGCAGATTCAGGTGAAACTTATCTTCAGTATATCACTATGAGTCATGCTTCTATTGCATATAACTCTCTTCAGATGGTGGTTCTTTAACATACACATTTCCCATCAACACTGTTTTCCTTTTCCTCTCGATCCAGTGGTAGCCCTAATGTTTGGCAATGCCTGGCTGACCTGTGTAATATGCTGGCACGTGTGGACCACGAGGAAGTGCCCCTTTTCAAAGCGGACACTGATGAAGGCGAGGGAGATGAAGAGTTGACTGTGCTACAGTTGAAGGAGGACAGGTTGCTTGCTGGTTTTGTACCAATACTGGCTGCACCACAGGAGGCGTGTTACACAGACAGCCACACTGACATGGTGAGTGAAAGGCAGAGGCTATTTATATGTTTATATACATATATATACCCATTTACATACTTCTACTTCTATGAACTTGGGGATTATACTGATTAGTCTGTTGCTTCTAACATGAACCGTTACTCATTGTACTGTACTCATGTACAAATATCCTTGTCCTCTTTCCTCAGACAATAGCAGAAGATTGTAAGAGAGTGACGGTGCTCAAGTACTTTCTGGAGGCGTTGTGTGGACAGGAGGAGCCTCTGTTGGCCTTCAAGGGTGGCAAGTACATCTCTGTGGCAACTTCTTCTCCACCCGACCACTCGGCGAATACAGGAGGCAGGCAGGGTTCTCACACAGAGAAAGAGGTGACTATTTTCTTCCTACTTTCCCTCTAATAATCTGTTCTCTTCACCTCTGTTGTTATCTATGAGTGTGCTCCTTCCTATTCAAAATATGACCTATTCATAATAAAGTAAATGCTGAAATCACATTTCCCCTGCTGATCAGCAGAGGCGGTTGAGAGCAGTTGAAGTGAAATTGCTGAATGTTTAATCATGTCTGTTTGGTAGGCTGATGATGTCATAGTCGAGGCCGAGTCGTCTCTCTCCACGTCAGAAGGAGAGGAGGAGGCGGATGATAGTGAGAATGACATCAGACAGCTGAAGGCACGACGCCATGTCCTCACCAACAAACTGGCACAGCAACAGAAGCGCAAGGAAAAAATACAGGTAAACCATACATACCCATCTATAATTATTTAAATTAATTAGTTGTAGCATCCAACAATGACTAAATGGCCTGTTCAGTTGCTGGAAAGTGTTTACATCAGAATGCATTTCATAATAACACTCGATTTTTACATTAACTTGTTTTAAATGGAAGCTGCAATAATGAGGATAATTCTTATGGGCTAATTTTGATATACTCCGATTTTACCTTGTGTGAACTGCAAAAAACATTTCTCGTCATGCACGTTTGTGTGTTTGTGTGTTTGTGTCTGTCCCAGGCGGTTCTGCAGACTGGTGGGCAGTTGGAGCTGGAAGTGAGGCCTCGGTTTTTGGTTCCAGACACCAATGGATTCATTGATCATTTGGAAGGGCTGCAGAAACTTCTTAAGTGTAGAACCTACATCATAGTTTTGCCTCTCATTGGTAAGACTGAGAAGACAAAGAAAGGAGTAACATTGATTTAGTGTAGTGTTAATGTTTACTTATGGTGGGACGATGTGTGTTCTCTCTTTTAGTGATTACTGAGTTAGACGGCTTGGCTAAAGGCCAGGACAACTTTGGTGGAGGAGTTGGGTCAGGTGGTCGCAACTCGGGCAGTCGTGGCAACCATAATGTCAGTTCCGCCCATGTGCGGTCTGTGCAGGAGAAGGCCCGGTTGGCAGTGGCTTTCTTAGAGAAAGGATTCGAGGCCAGGGAACCGTGCCTCCGGGCCCTAACAAGCAGGGGAAGCCAGCTTGAGTCTATTGCTTTCCGGAGCGAAGACACCTCTGGACAACAGGTGAGCCCAAAGAAATTAGTCGAAATATGTTACTTTATTTTGTAATTTTTTTTCAATTGGATTCATATTGTGCAATGAAATAAGACTGTTTCTTTTGTGTTCCTCTAAAGGGCAACAACGATGACGTGATTCTGTCCTGCTGTCTCCACTACTGCAAAGACAAGGCAAAAGATTTCATGCCCGAACAGAGAAGTACGTAGTTCTGTCCGTCACATGCAGATACTTGGAATGTATTTAAATAGTCTTCTGAGTGCATCTTTCTCTCTCTACTGCTCACCCCCCCCCCTCCACAGATGGGACAGTGAGGCTCCACCGAGAGGTCGTACTCCTCACAGATGACCGCAACCTGCGCGTCAAAGCGTTGACCCGCAACGTCCCTGTGCGAGACATCTCTGCTTTCCTCAGCTGGGCCAAAGTGGGGTGAACCAAGCTCAGCTGGAGTCAAAGGAAGCCAACTGCTGAAGCCTGCTTGCCACGCAGCCAGAGGAGGAGACACACTTAAACAGATGAAGAAGAGGATGAAATAACAGGGGAGAGGAGATGAAGAAGAGAGCTAACAACCACTACTTATGAAACACAAGTACATGTAGTGAGAGTGGTTTCTGTGAGCTTTTCCCTCTTGTGATGAAGTGTGTGTGTTGTGTTAAGATCAGTGAGCTTCCTCAGAGGGAGACCGGAGACTTGATGAGTCTCAGGAAGGCTGGACTACAGAGTGGGGGGAGTAAAAATGGAGTGATGTGATTTGTAAGTTGTCGGGTCCAGCCTCGACCCTCTGCACCTAGTTAGTGAGTGTGTACTCTGCAAGCGGTATTAAATCTGGGCCTGATGATAGGATGAGCCAGAGAGAGGGAGTGTTAATGGTCATTTAATTGATGAAATACATCAGTACTGAAGGCCACACCTGGTACTTCCCCACCTCTCTGAGGGCCCAGTCTTACAGACTGCTGTGGCCCCTACAGCAGAGCTGAGGGAAAGGAAGGCGGAGAGAAGCACAGCTGGAGCGTCTGTGTCAGTCCAGTTGACAGAGGCTTAATGTAGTGAGGATTAATCAAGAGCCCTCGGTCAACCTCAGCCCCAGCAAGGAATCACAAGAAGGTACAGTGTTTCCTGCTCAACCAGGAAGTGCACTGTGCCTTCGATTATCATCCAGTTTGAAGCCAACATTCAGTTCTTGATATTGCCAGCAAATGGTTTTAAAAAGTCAACAACAAAAAGGTTGGGTTCATTCATATTTTGTTCTGTTTTTGACTTTTTGAGTTAATTTGTTAAAAGTTTTGTTTCTTTCATGAAGGCAATTTTCCCCCTTTAACATCATATAACACACTGATAATATACATCTGCAGATTTTTCCAGTAGGAACCATACTTCTGGCTGCAAATGCATTTGTACATAGTCCATCATTTGTGTGTATGAGCAGTGTAAACTGTGCTTTAATACATCATGGCTGTTTGGGTTGAGTTTTCAGGTTCGAAACATTTTAACACAATGGAATTCAGTGGTTTAAGCAAAATGTGAAGCCAGAGTCTGCAGAAGTGATTGTGTTAAGGAACAGGGGGGGAGGATTTCCTGCAGATACATGCACTCGACCGACTGCAAGCTGATCTCAGCTAATTTAAACCAATTTTACTGAATGATCACTTGGACACATCAGTGTGAGAAGAACTATCTAAAATGACAGAAAACATCTGAGTGCATTTTGTTTAACATATCATGGTGCCAGCCACCAGGGGGCGATGGAGATAATTTGGCTTCATTTTTAGGGAGTTGTTATGACCTCCATTGTTTGGTATCAGTTTTTTGTGCTTTGACGTTCATACCACCTCAATAGTTTACCTTTTGACAAAATGCTTTTATTAGCCAAAACCTGTTTTCCTGTTCAGAGCGTAGCATTGTGTTTCAGATATCCACTTTACTTTAGTTAGGATAAAATACATGTGTTCGCAGACCTCATATCGCAGCGTGTACAATTTAGCATTTCACTGATAGGTAGAGTTTGTGTTGGAGATGAGCTTGTTCTTTGTTCGAGACAGAATCTGAGATGTCAGTTTATTTCTATGTACTTCTCAGACACCTCAAAACAGATATAATCTACACCTCTGTTATGTGACCTCATCCAGAATTCAAAGTTCACTCTCCACATGTTCACCATATGTTAATGCTGTACTGTAGGCCGATGTGGCTATTCCACTTTCTGTTTGTGTTGTACCTTTTCAGCATGGCGCGTACAACTTCCATCCGCAGATGTAGTTTCCGTATTTGTGTTAACCGGTTAATTCATTCTTTTCAGCGCCTCTGTTCTTTCTGTAGCCTCTGTTAAGTTGCACTGCTTCCGTGTTTTAGTGTCAGAGCAAATGTAGTCAGTAATTGACATGACAAGTGTTTTTTTCTTCATCATTAAAAATAACTTTAAACTGTTTTTTCCCTGATTTATGTGCAAATGGTCAGTTGACAATAACAGGAAAGGTACAGGTGTTACCAAAAACATGAACAATGCTTCCATCATTCTTCTTCTTCTTATTATTATTCTAATTATTATTATTACTTCACTTTCATACATTTACAAATCTCTGGTTTTCTATCTGTGGTATGTCAGAATGTCTGTTGTGTAGAAAGCCTTTAGTTTAGTTGTAATGTAAGATACAGAGCTCAGAGTTGTGTACATGTAGATCACTTTATAGCATTGAAAGGAAGACTAAACACAATTTGAGAGAATCCAATTACCACTATAATCAGAACACATTATGGATCCTACATGAAATCAAATCATCAGCCCAAATCTATATTATAGACGTATCTATCTTTCTATATAGATATATCTTTATCAACTATATCAAACTATAAAACCAAAACCTTTACACATGTGCCCTCATGTGGCAGTTGAGGATTACACAGGTGAAAGTGACTGAACCAAGGAGGCAGCAATGACTTTGGGGAGTCAGGGAATGTGTTGATAAATTCATGAAGGAGACAAACGTGAGAACGATATAGATAAAACTATACTGAAGACACTGTGGAGACATCTGAGAAATCTGTATAAAAAATAAAGTTTAATGACTGATCAAGCCTCAAAACACAACTGCTCTGGTTCAGTCCTGATATTCTGTTCTTAGGGCTGATATATTGTCAAAAACTCACTGATAACGAGAGCAAGACTCACAAAATAATACATGTTCCAGTCTGAATAACCCCCAGTGTCTCTGATTATAGTCGGGAGGGATTTGTGTATTTATACCATATATACGTGTGTATGTGTGTGTTTGAGAGAGAGATGGAGAGATGGAGAGAGTCAGGGACAGAAAGTTCTGCAGCCCATCCATCCATATCATTTGCTTCAGTATACTTCTGCGCTTGGATACAGACCACACAGGCAGGACCTGATTCCCATCATCATGACAACAGCGCTGCCAGACAACCAATCAAAGCCCTCTGCGCCCTGTTCTCCGAGCTGATTGGTTTCCCCCTCTCGCAGCCTGTTGTGGAATGCCCATCTTTTAACCTCTCCACTGCCGTGCACAGTGCACACATTCTATATTTCTCTCGATGCAGATTACTATGTAATCTTCCTCTGAGATGTCACGCTTGCACCGACGTGATGTCAAGTTGTTTTGCATGTGAAGGCTGGAACGTGTACATTAAATATGCATGTGGAGTAAACACAGGTTTCACAAATGCTCACATGTGCTTTTTTTGATGTAAACATAACACAATTTAAAGTAAAGTGACACTGGAAGAAATGGGTTTACACCGGTGCACTTGTGGAAACTGCCAGGCATCAAGCCCATATTGAACTGATCATCTGGCATCTGCACAAACTGCACTTCATATTATATAACTGGAGCAAGAGATCATGGACCGAGAGGTGGTGTTCACAACCACGTGCATGCAGAAGTTTCACATGGGAGATCACAGTGTTATTATTACATTATTGTACAAATAATCTAGACTGGTTTGGTCTGTACTAGTGTTGTTTACTAGAATGAATTACCCTCTTCTGATGTTCTCACCATACCAGTGTATGTGTGTGTTTGTGTGTGTCTTGGTTCTTTTCTGACATCTTGAGAAAATCCACAACTACAGTATGGTGGTGCACAAAACAGCTTTTAACACTGACTATGAGTGAACGACTGGTTATTTATAGAGGAAGCCAGATCAGGACTGGAACTGTTAATCAGGTTAGGAGCTCAGTGACTGAAAGTGTGCAAGACGGCCAGACACACACATACACAGACAGACAGACACACGCACACACTGGGGAAAAGGATGGTTGTCCCCTTCTGCAAGAATGGACCAGGACTGATGTTGTGTTTACAGTCATAGTGTGTGCACGGCTCCCAGCATCCTCGGCACATGCTTGCAGGTTCTGGCTCGTGCAGCAGCAGCAGCAGCAGACTCACAGATTAGAGAGCGAGCGGAGGGGGGGGCGCTCAGTTTCCCTGCGAGCGGCACAGCATCAACAACACTCTCCCCCGAACCTGTCACACGTGTTCTCCCTCGCTCCTCTCGCCGCACAGCTCCGTGTCTGTCGGCTCTTCCGCTCCTCGGGTTCCCGCACGGTGGCAGGGAGGCGATTCTCCACCGTCGCCATTTTTTTTAGGGGGACTGCCTGTCGAAAGGGGAGAAACTTTGCTAGCTAACGCCTAACATTAGCAGCTAGCTGGTTGGCCAGTAGCCCTTGCTTGCTTGTCTGCTAGCCCGTTGTGACAGCGGCAGACGCCTGACAGTCGTTAGCCCGGCTAGCTAGCCTCGCGTTGAATTGTTATTGCCACCGGCTACAATAAATGACTAAATCGGCTGTTGCTAAAGTGAACAAATTAGCTGAACGGAACGTGTGTTTGCTGGAAAGGCGACTGTGTTGTTAGATTAGCAAATTAGCAGCTGCTAATGTGGAAACTAGCCCAATCTGATTCGCCTCGTCTGTGATTTTTTTTTTTGGCGTCAGTCGCTTTGCTCCGCCGCGTCGACCGGAGCCACCAGCCGCCGACACCCCTCTCCCCGACCCGTGAGGACTAATTTCCGGACGAGGTGAGTAGCTTGCCCGCTGTAGCTTCATGCTAAACCAGCAGTACGGACGTGTTAACGTGAGCTCTGTGTTCTGCGCTGCGGTTAAGCTCCTTTTCAAAGCAGGTTAGCCGAGGAGCTAGCTAGCTCGCCAGGTCGGTTTCCACTCGCCAGCTCACCTGACAGCTGCTGTCACAACTTGTTTGTTGTGTCACATTGTCTGATTTGTGTGTGTCTGTGTCACTGCTGTCACATCCTGGTCATCACGGAGGTGTGTTGTGTTTAATGTCAGTGTCAAACACGAGCAGTGGATGTAGCAGGGGGGCTAGCGAGCCGAGTGGTCGCTGGTTTGGTTTCTTGTAAACAATGCGAACACAGACTGCTTTACCTTGAGCAGCGTTAGCTAGCCAGGTTAGCTTGCTAATCCGCTTTATGCAACTATAGTAGCCAGCGGTGCCACTCCCTCGTTTGTGTTGTTGGACACTGTGCGTGAAGTGAAACTGGGCTGTGGGGTTGTCAGGTTGGTATTTTGGGGAAGTTTCCCCATTTACCAGCAGCATCACGGCTTGCACACTGTCTGCATTAGGTGGCCGGGAGGTGACATGTTGTGTGTCTGTGGCTCGCACACGTTGTGGCACCGTGTTGACAGGCAGCTTTTCCTCCAGGAGGCAGACACTCAGCCTCGAGCGATCCTTGCAGAGGTCGCATCCATCGGCCGCTGTTGTTGTGCACTGACGTGAGTCGCATTCCTCCCGTTTTCACTGTTGACATTGCGTAACGCCGGCTATCGCTCCACCAGCTCCTCTCCTGCTGGGATTATCTGGGACCACGATTTTGTGCATGACAGCGGGTCGTCGACACGGGGATTGAACGCAGCACCTCCGGTTCTGGTGAAGCCACGCTCATCGTCCGTGTTGTGACATCAGGTTTAGCGTTGAGGCACCGAGCTCCTGTCGGTGGGGATCCAGCAGGTCTGGTGCTCCGCGGCTTCATGACTGATGTATACACACACACACTTGGATATGGTTTTGTATTTCCTGTGCCACCTGCAGTGTGAGCAGCCCAGCTGTCTTTGTTGTTGTCTCTGCACCCTAATGAACAGGGGGTCCGTGCACCTCAGCTGAGAAGCAGGTACAACTTGTCCTCATCCTCTCTCATCACGGATCTCTGCTTGGCTGCCCATCCCTGCCTCCTCGAGGTCTGTGCTCCTCTGACATTTGTTTTTCTGTCAGAACACTAGAAGGATCATCTCCCCTTGTTTACTTTCAAGGTCTGGCTGTTGGCCGATGAGGAGAGTTGCGTAGCTGCCTTTGCAAGTGAACTTCCGTATGCAGGAGAAGCCTTTGCAAAGTTGTGAGGTTTTTGGTGTGTGTCAGTGTTGTATCAGAGGGTGCTGAATATGGTCACGCTGCATAATGGTCTTTAAGTGTCTTCCAGGAATAATGGATTAGACACTGGAGCAAAGCCTTCCCTGTTTGCTTAAGTCTAGATCCAAGTCAGTCAGGAACTGTCAGCCTCTGCAGACAAGACCCGGTTCCACGATATCATCCACCATCGCCACCACAACTGAATTTGTTAGTATTAGGAAATATGTAATGTACCCATGGATGACCCAGTATGAACCTTATTTAGTTTCTTGATTGCATTGCTTATAATTAAGCTCTTCTTTTTTTTTAGCTGACAAAACTCAGGGCTTATGACATTGATCCTCAGGTGTTCCCTGTGTGGACCAACCTGACAATTGGAAACCAGAGGCATATTTGATGAGTCAGAATACTAATAAGAGCGAAAAGGCAGAGGATAGCCACATCCAAAATGTATTTCAGGTGACAGAGAGATGACGCACACTGTTTAAACAATTAAAATATATTAATATTAATGGTTTGCTAGTTTTAGATATGGACGGGTGAGCATTAACTTTTCCATCACTCAATCTTCATCAGATTACACATTTGCTGAGAACAGTTCAAGATTTAAGCCGTCATTAAGATTCAGTGTGAAGTCAAGTAGTGTTAACGTCAGAGAGGACTGTTTGGATTCTTTTGTATGTCATGTTGTGAAAGGAAATTGTCTTTTTACCCAAGTGAGTCTCGATCAGAACAAACTATGCTGTCGATGCTGGTGACATTTATCCCAACATGGATAAAAACAAAATGTAAATGGAGCTTGGACAGGGATAGATCAAATCCTCTTAGTGCTTGGTCACTCTGCTCACATCATCTCTGTAGCACTACAAGTCGGGATGCATTGTTGTTGACATTGGGCAGCCAGAGAGCTTTCACTTCCTCCACTCAGTGAAAGCCACAAAACGTAATCAGTCTGGGAAGCACGAGCATGAGCACCCCACCCTCCATCTTCTATCTCCATCCACACACAACGCGTAAGCTATTTGAACAACAGCGCACATGTAGGTCACAAATTAGCATTGTTTTCTGAACACCTAACCCATTTCTCACTGCCTTGAATGAATCTAATGCCTAAAGTCTGTCTGATTCATCTGTACACCTCCCTGAACCTGATGAGGGAACATTACGGTACATTTAAGAGGAGATTCTTCCTTTTGGCATGTGAACATTTTAACTAAATTTTTGTTATAAAGAGTCATTGTTAAAATGGTTGTAGCTAAGTGATAGAGAAGGATTTCATGTGGACCAGTTACATCTGGCTGATACAGGATCATTTAATAAGATGTGTCAGCTAAGTGCATTCCTACTTAAATTATTTAGCAATACAGCATTTGGATCTGTCTGAAGGACATTTTGAAACTATATGCATGAAAGTATATGTGTGCGCGTGTGTTTGTTTGTAAATGAATATGACACCGGAGTTCCCACAGTTCTATAAAAGCAGTTTAAAGGAGATTTAGTATATCACTGTTGATGAGGTTTCGCCTCAGAGTGACATTTAAAGTTGAAGCTCTACTGACGTGAACTCCATGTATCTAAAAGAATCACAACATTGTAAATTTGCCTGCAACAACTAACAGGTGCAACAAATCCATCCGACGAATTTCACTTTTTGTCATCACCAAAATAACTAAAGCTAACTACAGAGGGGTAACATGGATGTGTGGGGCTTAAATCAATCTGACAATCTGTTTATGTTGTTGGTCGACAGATCTTTGCGGTTTTTGGAGGAATGATAACTTTTCTAATTGTAGCGTTCTGTTTAACCCAGTGTTGGAAGTGATCAATGCAATCATAGCGAGCTGAAATAACACAATCGGCAGTTAAATCAAAAAGTGTTGCATTGTAGTCTGATAAAAGCTGGTAACTGTATTTGCAGAATGTTACTCATTGTAAACAGCAGAAATGAAAAAAAAATATAAAGGATGAATGGATGTTTGGTTCTCTAGGTTTTAATTAGCAGAAATTCTCTCTTTCTCTTTTGATAAAGCGGCAGACGGAAGAATTGCTCCAGGGTTGCTCCTCTGTAGATGACCCTGTGCTGTGAAGCTGAGAGAGTTTCACTGTGGGGATCAATAAAGTATTAGATTATTTATCATCCCCCTCCATTTCTCTCTTTCTTTCTCTCCGTTACACCCTTCGCTACTCGGCTTTGTGTATTGGTTCCCTCTTCATTAGGCTTCTTGGTGATTTTTACTGTGCGCAGGAAATCAATTCACATAATACATCAAGAGAGAATCCATTTTCTCAAGCAGTAAAGCAAAACAACTTTGGTTGCAGTTCTTGAACACACTGTTCTTTGTGATAAAGCGTGCGCACGCATGTCTTGCGGACGAGTCTGTCTCTTCCAGATTCAGTCTTGTGACTAAGTGTGGTGCTCGGATTGTCTGTGTGTGGGGGAGAGAAACAGAGAAATATGGATATTAACACCAATTACATTTGTATTACACTGTATTATCTAGTCTGTTGGAACTGTACAAGTAGCCTAACACAAGCCAAATCGAATGTAGTTTATTTCTTCTTGATGTAAAATAATGAAGTGCAGGTAACGTTTCACTGATATTAAGTGACAAGACGATTGTTTGACTATACAGTAATGTTTTTTGTTTTGACCATATTCTGAGTAATGAGGGGTCAGTAAAACTCGTGAGTAAAAGTAAACGTCTGCTGTATGTGTAAATCAAAAGATGGTCAAAGTTTTGAGAGATGATAAGAAAAATCTGAGCTTAAATACATCAGTCAAATCCAAAATATGACAAAGCATTTGTTGCTATCAGGTGTAGCCGGAGCCATGAGCCTTTTGTGAGCAAGTTTAATGTGGAATTCTTTATTTATGAAACAGAAATAGCTCAACATTCTATAATACTGTTCAAGCTACATTATAAAGTTATTTAAAAGAAAGAAAAAATCCAAGTTTCCTGCCGTTTCAATGATAAAATGCAATGAGTGTTGTAACGACTTTTTGAATCTCAGATTAATCAGATTGTACTTGAATAAAAAATAAATAATGTAAAGGTAAAGTTCACTAACTCTTCAATGCCAATTTACAAAGAAGGAACATAACAATTCGTTCTTTGAAATTATACTTCTGTAGTCTTTTACATTTCAGTTTTTTGAGATGCACCAGGAAAACAATTCTTTTGCAAACAATCAACTATTAAAAAAATGTAATCTATTAACCGTCAGAAACAGCTTGTAAATAATAGTTTGCTTGTTTGAAACCTACCTTGTGATTGTACATTCAAAATCAGTGTGTGCTGAATCCTGCTGAGTGTTCATGAGGAAGTATTATCACATGGTCGATAGAAAACATCTTTACAGTTCAGAGAACTTCAAGACAACAGAGAATATGCTGGAACATGTTTGTTTCTGTTATTCTGCTGATTTGGGTGGAAAGAATGTTGGTGTTTTACTTATAAGCCTTTTCTGCTTTTCACACAAACATCACCCCAATAATTTGAACTCTCACAGACGCACATATACAGGCACAGAGGGGTCCGTCAAATTAATCTATTAAACAATTTATCTCATAGCTTGAATACAATTGAACTTTTAGAAGCAGTTATTCTAACCTGAAGGAATGCAGTACATTGCTTTAATTTTCAGCTGGAATATTTTATGTGTGATTGGTTTCTGTACACAGAATGTTTTCGTCGCAGAGAGACCCCTCGCCTGAATATTCATTGTTTAAAAATGACAGTTTTAAAGGCTACCGGTCTTATAATGCTCAGCTTGTAGTGCTGCATGTATTAGGACAAAATTAGACAAAATGTGAATGAATCTCTGTTCATAAAAAGACTGTGGTTACTTCAGTTTGTTCCCAGGTATGTGTTGTCCTTGGGGGCTTTGTGTTTCATCATAAGAGTTTCATGCTTGTTTTATTCGTAGTCAGCTGGATGGCGTTTTCACCAGGACGAACCTTGTGACATTAAGCCAGCCTGTGTGGTAGTGGGGCCACAGGCTGCCGGGCCTGTGCTGATAACTATAGGTTCGGTTCACAGTGCTGCCAACACAAAGATAAGCTGAAAGGAGGAAAGTAGCAGTTTCCCCTCTGAGCATGTCTGTAATGATATCCCTGTGGTATCTGGGTATGGAAAGGGTTGTGCTTCGTTTCATGTTGGCTGAAGACAAAACATGGAGATGAGGTTAAAACAGGGCGGAGTGATTCTTTAATTGGTAGGTATTTGATTGAACTTCAGATCTCCTGTCAGGCACGAGATCTGATGTTTTGGTTTTAAATGTTCTGTAAAGATTGATAATGTTGTGAGGGCCCGTTAACCCCAGCCACTAAAGTGGAGCTGCTTAGAGGCTGCATCAGTATGAATGTTTCCATTTTAAAAAGTAAAGAAATCTCCATCAACACAAGCGTTCTAGCTCCTTATCAGAACTAATATCCGTCCCTACTAACACACGAGAAAACGTTTATCACGTGACCACTGACAAACTTTGGGCATGGGCATATATACTACCCACAGATCTTTACTGATGTTTAGGTCAGGGCGACTGTGAGAGTCAGTCTAAAAGCTTTGGCTTATGTTTCCTGAAGAATTAGTTCATGGTGGATTTTGAGTTCTGCTCTGGCTCATCATATCTTCTTTTCAGTTTACTGACTTACTGTAGAGCACATTTCATTCAGGATTTATTGATAGAGTAATCCATTCTTCTTTCTCTCTCCTGTGCAATGTTTACTGTGCCACTTGCTGCCACACAATCATAATATTCCCACCCACATGCTAAACAGTTGGCTTTTTTTTTTCAAGTTCATGGAATAAACTAAGTGCATTAACATTTGAAGAAATGCTCATTCTTAAATGTCTCCTTGCTGCGGGGGTTGTATTTACTTTTGTCTTTTGTAATCAACAGAATCTGTGAAGTAACTCAGGGCTGTCTAAAACTTTGCATATAACAAAAAAACACAACCTCCAGCTTTTTTCTGTATTTTACTTTGAAAAGCTGATTCAGAAAATGTACACAAACAGTTCATATGCACCAGGGGAGTGTTAAACCTCATTTATGCTGCCTTTATGTACTAAAAGAGATGTGTAACCATCACTGCCCAGTGCCCATGTACCTAAATCAGTCAAGAGTTTCTGACAACAACAAACACAGAAATGGTCGCTGTTGTGATAATGTTCCTCATTAGAGAGGGAGCAAGATGCAAAACTGGCCACGTTGTAGTTTGCCTGTAGTTTCATTCCTACTTGCAAAGTCCCCTAAAAAGTTCTGTCATAGTTTTGATTTCTCCCTCGTGTCCAATGGTCATCTCGCCTGAACTATTGTTTGCACTGCTCCAATGGCTACTGGTGGCACTGCTCTGTATCGTCCTTATCCGTGAGCTTTCATAAGACGAGCACAAATACGGACGAAATGAAAGCAGAGCACTGACAGAAGTCGTTCTCCGATTCCGTATGTCAAACTTTGAGCATAGCTGAGCCTCTACCTGTACAATACAGGCTGTTGACAGATACTGCTCATTTGCATGGAACGTTATATAAACCAGTTTCGTTTTTGGGATGAAATTCTGAAACACACCTACAAACACAAAATAATTTGCTGTATAGATGCAGATTATACACAATGCTGTCACACACACTCAGCATTAAAACACAGTATTAATCTTACATGCACATTACATGAATTAACAAGGGCACAATTGATGCATCCAGTTTACAGTACACAGTCAAATTTGACCTCGGGTCCTTTAATTGATCTTCTGATGCAGTTCACCCCTCATTACTGTCGCCTCCTCATAGCACCGGACATGAAATCAATCTCTGAGCCGGGATATTTGCATTGCCCAGTATTCCAGTCACTTACAGATCTGCAATAATTGCTGAAGCGATTTCTGAACTGACCTGATACCCTCATGATGACTCTGCAGTTAGTGGATTATATTGGGGTCAGCATTTGATGGTGCGACCAGTGGCTTTAGTTCCCTTGTTTACTTGGGGAGCCTCTAATCTTTCTGGAGAAACCTCAGCCAGTGATGTGTCATACGCCGTATGATATTTTAATGAGGCCTCAAGCCCCCCTGTGTTTTCACAATTGTTAAAGAAACAGAGGAAGGTACAGACCTTTTTTCCCAGGCTTTGTGAACCAGAGCAGCCATGATACCCCATCCTGCTGCCTCAGCTGCAGCTGCACCGGTTCAAGCTCAACAACTCATTTTTCATTTCACAGTTAACACAACAACACATCTAAATCACACATGCATAACTCTATTTCAAGTTAGGGCTATAAAGTTGTATCACACCTATTGTATTGTCTTCCAGCTGCATTTGTCACATGATTATTGTGGCCCAGTAATGATGGAGTCAGGTGAGTTAAATTAGCTCAAGGATTGGTAATAACACTGAAATTCAGTTCAACTGAACTGTGGCTCAAAAATAGAAGTCTGAACTGAACTGTGGATTTGGACTGTTGCACAGCTAATCAAAGCATTTTGGTTTAACACCTTGTGTGTTGTGTCTCTGTGTTGTCATTTGAATGGATGGAGAGCAGTCGATTTGCAAGAGAGTTTTATCTGGTCCTTGCTAACGCCTCTGTCTTTCTCTCTTTGCCTCCGCTCCCCCTCACCCCTTCTGTCCATCTAGGCGCCCATGTGCTGATTCCTCAGGCCCATCCATTACTGCAGATGAATCTTCAGCTGCTTTGGCGTAGCTCAGCACCCAGATAGTCCCATCCCCTTCGAGTGGGCGAGAAGGGACTACATTGACCAGGATGCCCGCCTCTGTAAGGGCAGGGAGCCTGAAGGATCCCGAGGTGTCTGATCTTTTCTTCAAAGAAGACCCAGAGAAGCTTTTCTCAGACCTCAGAGAGATTGGCCATGGCAGCTTTGGCGCCGTCTACTTTGTACGTAAACTACATCTGTGCACTAACTCACTCAGTTAAATATGATCTGCTCTCAGTCAGTTTTGTTCAGTAAATATATATTATGCTACTGTGAACCTTTCTGTGATTAAAACAGTAGCTCAAGGCCTTTTGAGAAAGCAACTGAATCACATACAACTTGTATGTTTGAGTCAGTGGTCCATGATTACAGAAAAAATGTACAGAGCATTAGAAGTCCGTTATGTTCTGGTCAAAATGTGTCCTGACAGTGTCCTTTGTGTTTGACAGGCGCGGGATATTCGCACTAATGAGGTGGTGGCTATTAAAAAGATGTCCTACAATGGCAAACAGTCTATTGAGGTGAGACAAGAATGATAATAATATTTATATACACGTGATGGTATAATTAATAATCTACGGTAGTTCAGACTTTGACCTTTCTACACGTTTCAGGAAATATTCTCCACTGAATAGTTGTAAATGTATCATACCTTGATTTTTGTGCACCTTTAATACAATTCAGATCAATACAGCTGCTCTTTCTCTTCTACTTTCTCTACCACAAACTAACAATACAAGTTTTTGATATATACATTTTAAAAACTTAATATAAGCAATAAATAATAATCGCTGATATCGTCAATGACATGACAACAATTAACAAAAACTGCCTGTTTCCGTGCTTCACCACACTGTTAAAGTGGGGTTTCATTGTAATCCTGATTTTCAAATCCTTTAAACATCCAACAAGGTCGCTCTTGTGCACTCACTTTCACTTTCACCTAGATACAGCTCCTGATTTCAGATTAGCTATAATCAGATTACACAATCTGTAACGAGAATCAAGGCATTGCATAGGTTGAAGTCGCTGCTTTCCTCGACAGAAATGGCAGGACATAATAAAGGAGGTGAAGTTTCTCCAGAGGATCCGGCACCCCAATAGTATAGAGTACAAAGGATGCTACCTCCGTGAGCACACAGCATGGGTAAGTCACCTGACTACATGCACGGGATTGAAACATCATCTCATTCAAATATACGGGTTTGTATTTTTCTATTCGCTTTTACTCACAACCTCATCTGTCGTCTCCAGCTGGTGATGGAGTATTGTCTCGGCTCAGCCTCTGATCTGTTAGAAGGTGAGTAGGTGTTCTGTGGCTCAGTTTTTCCCAAGAGATGAGGTTTTGATCTGTCTTGTCTTTTTGAGCTCAAAGAAAAGAAAGTAGTGTCTGATGCGTCTTCATCAGCTGGCGTTCCAAATCTTTTTTTCCCTCCTACAGTTCATAAAAAACCTCTACAAGAAGTAGAGATCGCTGCCATTACACATGGTGCTCTGCAGGGGCTGGCCTACCTTCATTCCCACAATATGATCCACAGGTGAGGCGGTTTTTAAAATCTCTGCAGAACTGTCTGTAAACAATAAATCCCCCCCCCACACACCACATCCTCTGAACACGTTTCTTCTTGTTCCTCTGTCTCTCAGGGACGTGAAGGCAGGTAACATCCTGCTGACGGAGCCGGGGCTGGTCAAACTGGCCGACTTTGGCTCTGCCTCCATCGCCTCGCCTGCCAACTCCTTTGTGGGAACGCCATATTGGTAAGTGAAAGTGCAAAATGTTGACTCCAGTAGGGATTGACTGTCTGCTTAAAGAAGTATTGATTATTGAAATGGATTTCACTTTAAATGGTATTTACCTCTATTTGCATACTCGCACACAAGTAAAGAGCTGCCTGCTGTAGTGTTTGAAGGCTTTGCTCAGGATAGAGATATCTTCTTCAGGAGGGAGCACCTGCTTTTTAAAATCTTATTTATGCTGCTGATGAACTTTGGAGGATAATAGTAAATACAGCTTTCCCTATTTTACACGACTTTATCTTTCTGCCCCACTTCTTCTTACAGGATGGCCCCTGAGGTGATTCTTGCCATGGATGAGGGCCAGTATGATGGGAAGGTGGATGTCTGGTCCTTGGGGATCACCTGTATAGAATTAGGTAGGTAACAGTGTATGTTTGTGGTAATTTTATATATAAGGATGAAGCTGCAGTATATTATAGAATATTTAATATAAATAAAATATAGCCCTTCCATTCTTTATAAACACACAGTCTGCTATGACTGGTAAAATGATTTGTATACAAAGAGCCTATATTGTGCTTCTCTGGTTGTCATACTTTTGATTTGATAAGAAGAGATAAGTCCTGACTTTGTGTTTTCTGTTCCAGCGGAGAGGAAGCCTCCCTTGTTTAACATGAATGCAATGAGTGCCTTATACCACATAGCGCAGAATGAGAGTCCCACACTAATGTCTAGTGAATGGTAAGTTTCCACAAACACACAATGTAAATAAATAGCATAGATTGGCCAAGTTGTCAGTCTCTGTGGATTTATTTGGACTGCTTACTTAAGGACTTGCATTACCAATTTTTATTTTCTATGCAAGTTTTAAGAAAACATAATTTACTACTGATGGTACAAAAACTCTGGGTTGATCCTTTAATTTGTGGGCTATGAAAAATGACGAGCACAGATAACAAATTAAATGTGATATAACTAAATTAAATAATTCAAAACTACAAACATGCTATAAAATGCTTTGCTTTAGTTTTAAATAGGGCTGTGTTGTATTTACGTTGTACATTATGCACCTGAACCTATTGTGTTGACTTTTGTTAGGACGATCGGTGTCAGCGTCTTGTTGTGTTTTGACCCTCTCTCCTGTCGTCTTCGTTTCAGGACGGACTACTTCAGAAACTTTATCGATTCTTGCCTTCAGAAAATCCCCCAGGACCGGCCGCACTCTGACGACATGCTGGGTGTAGGTTCATGCCCGTACTGTGCACTGCCACACATAAACCTGATGACAGGCCCTCCTGTGATAAATCTGACGTTTGCACTCAGTTCTCTCCTCCATCAGCTTCTGTTTTGATTCACTAATCCCCTGTTTCCAGATTCACACACATCCACAACATAGACAAACACACACTCGGTTTTGTAGAAAGAACATGTAATCACTGAAGAGATGCGACTTCTCCACCCACTGTTAAGTAATTGAGCAGCTGTCACTTAACTCACTAATGGATTCACTGTTGCTGATACTGTAAGCACTGCAGAGTGTCTTTCTTTGTTAAATGTTAAGTTAAAAACTGACTTTGCTTGAAATATTCAAACTCTTACAATCTTATTTTTTTTTAACTTATTGTCTAATTGATCTTCTTCAGTAGAACTACTGGTCCAACTTTACTTTACTTAACTACAAAGTACAGGAAAACAGTGTTAATGTTTCTTAATGGGCTGCAGGTCATTCAAATAGCTATGGGATTTCCTGTCATATTTTAGGCCCTAATGACTAACTTTGACAGTAGACATACATGGTCTGCTTCTTTTTCTTTGGGTATCTCATTTACCCCAAAATAAGGGAGTATATACAGGGCACCCACTGGTAAACCCACTAATTGACTCTTTTCTCATTGCCAGTGGAGGAGTTAGCCTTTTTCTGTTTTTATTTCCCTGTCGCGTCACGTTTGAGGTCACAAACGCACCAGAAACTGAAAAGCTCTTTCACCTGGCTCTCTTGCCGGAGTTACATCTTACACGTCCTGAAGAAAAAATATCTATTACACGTTAAAATAAGTGCACAAACTTTCGGGCCTCTTTACGCTTGTAAACACAAAGTTTCAGTGTCGAAAACTTGGATTTCATTCCTGTTATCCTTCTTTTTCTTCTGTGACTTCTCTGTTCAATGATGTTCCGTCTTCTCCTTCCTGCTACCTTCCTCTGCAGCATGCATTTCTGCAGCGTGAACGTCCAGACTCTGTGCTAATGGATCTTATTCAAAGGACCAAGGATGCCGTGCGAGAGCTGGACAACCTGCAGTACCGCAAGATGAAGAAGATCCTCCTTCATGAGGCTCACAACGGACCTGCTGCAGAGGCTCAGGATGGAGATGAGGTGTGTGTGAGTTGCATGTTAAAATCAAAGTTAAAATAATGATCCTTGAATACAAAGAAGATTTGTGTGGGACAGAAAAACAACCATGAAGAGAAAGTAATTTGGCATGCATTGGTTTGTATGCATGTCTTTCTTTCTCTCTGTGTCTCTTTCTCCTCTTTCCTCTCTGGCACTTTCACACTCTCTCTCTCTCTCTCTCTCTCTCGTTCTCTGTCTCTCGTTCTCTGTCTCTCTCTCTCTCTCTCTCTTTCTCTCTCTCTGTCCCAGGAGCTGGAGCCTGGTGGAGGTCGAACAGGAACAGTGAACAGCGTCGGCAGTAATCAGTCCATCCCCAGCATGTCCATCAGCGCCAGCTCCCAGAGCAGCTCCGTCAACAGCCTGAATGAAGCGGCTCAGGACAGCCGCAGCGAGCTGGACCTGATGGAGGGCGACCACACAGTCATGTCCAACAGCTCTGTCATCCACCTCAAACCGGTGGGTAAAGTGACTCAGACACTCAAATATTTAGAGGAATTATGACACTTTGTCTAGTCTGAGAGAATGACTCCCTCTTGTTCACTTTCTGTCTGTGCGAGTGAGGGGACTAGTGCAATATTTGCTTCCTGTGGCAAAGCAAATACTCTTGTGTGACCTTGCCCTTATAGCTGAAACCCTGCATTACAAATTGGTAAGTTTGAACGATTTGGGCATGTACCATTCAGAGAAAGTCCAGGGAAATTTGACTCTACCCATCCTTTTATTTTATGGAAGTGCAATACAACATCCCTTTGATTAAATGTGTATATTATTCTTTATCATAGTAAATAAATATTGGATGAATGAGTCCAATGGATTCAGAGTGAGACATCGCACTTCACTGCCCTGATGTTTCTGTAGCACCTTGGTCGTTTCTGTTTGTCTTACTCATGCTCTGTCCCAGATTCTCCTCATGCTCCCAATGCTTCTTTTTTATTGTATGTGTACTGTTAATTACTGTGACAGAGTAATTTGTTGATAGTGCTGCCTCATGTCTCCAGGAAGAAGAGGAGAGCTTCTCTGGGGAGCAGGAACCCAGCAGTCAACCCACTGAGCCCCAGGAAACACCGGTTCAGGTCCCAAGGAAGCACTACCGCAACAGAGAGCATTTTGCCACCATACGCACAGCGTCACTTGTGAGAACACACTTACTACTCTTTCACCATGGCTGTTATACCAACACACCTTTGAAACAATCCGGACCTTACTGATTCTCTCTGGCGTGTATCTTGTAGGTGACTCGAGAGATGCAGGAACACGAGCAGGACTCTGAGCTGCGGGAGCAGATGTCAGGATACAAACGAATGAGACGGCAACATCAGAAGCACCTGATGGGTCTGGAGAACAAGCTGAAGGGAGAGATGGACGAGCACCGCCTGAGGCTGGACAAAGAGCTGGAGAGTCAGAGGAGCAACTTCTCCCAAGAGATGGAGAAGCTGCTCAAAAAGCACCAGGCGGCCCTCGAGAAAGATGTCAGCAAATAACCCACACACACAAAATATTAATCTAAAAATGAAAAGAGTGTATTTTCGTTCTTACTCATTGTCCATGTTTGGTTTAGCTGAAGACATTTACCAATGATGAGAAGAAGTTCCAGCAACACATCCAGGTGCAGCAGAAGAAAGAGCTCAGCAGCTTTCTGGAGTCTCAGAAACGAGAGTATAAACTACGCAAGGAGCAGCTCAAAGAGGTAACATACACACACACACACACACATTCAGAAATATATATGCAAAAGTACTCATAGGAGTTAGTTTTTTTGGGGGGCCAGGGTGATTTCACCAGATATCTAGTTTTTTCTGACAACCTGTCTAAACCCCAAAGACAATTCATTATCTAAGAAGCCAGTTTGGTTCTTCAACTTTTTGACTCACGACCGATCTTTCCTGCAAGTTTCTCTGTGTTTCATGAAGCCAGTTTCCATGAAATAAAAGTTTTGAGTTTCATCCAGGCAGTTAACACCATTCTTGAAATGCTAAATGTTGATATTAAACCCAATAGTGATGACGCCCTGACACACTGAAAGAAAACAAAGTATCACTTGTGTGGCAGGAACTGAGTGAGAACCAGTCGACTCCAAAGAAAGAGAAGCAGGAGTGGCTCTCCAAGCAGAAAGAGAACATCCAGCACTTCCAGGTGAGGATTTCTCAGACTTTACGTACATTTCCAAGACCAGGTAATAATTTTCCTCAAACCTGGCTATGGACCTTTGCACAATCAGTTGAATCTCCAACATTAATAAAATGTGCCTCTCATCTAAGCACTACCCAGGTTTGACCCTGCTTGGCTCATTTGTCCCCCAAAACTTCACATGCCAAGTTTTCTTGTCTCCATTTCAGTCGAATTGTGAGATATACTGTTCATTATAGTCATGTGACCATGTGTCCACTACCAGGCGGAGGAGGAGGCCAACTTGCTGAGGAGACAGAGGCAGTACCTGGAGCTGGAGTGTCGTCGGTTCAAACGCAGGGTCCTCATCGCCAGACACAATGTGGAGCAGGATCTGGCCAGAGAGGTACTTCAACATGCAGAGACAACTACAGACCATCACCTGCTCCTGTCTCACCTCCACCCTGAATGTTCTCCGGTTTTTTCCAGGAGCTGAACAAACGGCAGACACAGA
This sequence comes from Pleuronectes platessa, assembly GCF_947347685.1. NCBI lineage: Eukaryota > Metazoa > Chordata > Actinopteri > Pleuronectiformes > Pleuronectidae > Pleuronectes > Pleuronectes platessa. The sequence continues at coordinate 5,910,407 of NC_070640.1, read as the reverse complement.
AGGACCTGGAGCACGCCATGCTGCTCCGGCATCACGAGTCCATGCAGGAGCTGGAGTTCAGGCATCTGGGGACGATCCAGAAGGCGCGGGCAGATCTGATCCGCACCCAGCACCAGACCGAGCTCACAAACCAGCTGGAGTACAACAAGAGGAGGGAGAGGGAGCTGAGGCGGAAACATGTCATGGAGGTCCGACAGCAGCCCAAGAGCCTCAAGGTACAAAAAAACCTTTGAAACCGACCCTATGACAAACCACACACAGGCACACATGTCACTTGACGGTCACTATTTTTCTCAGTCTAAGGAGCTTCAGATTAAGAAGCAATTCCAAGACACTTGTAAAACCCAGACCAGGCAGTACAAGGCCCTCAGGAATCATCTGCTGGAGACCACGCCCAAGTCTGAACACAAGGCGGTGCTGAAGAGGCTGAAGGAGGAGCAGACCAGGAAGCTGGCCATCCTGGCAGAGCAGTACGACCACTCCATCAATGAGATGCTCTCCACGCAGGCTGTGAGTATCTGAAGAGAAACTCCAACAGGCTCATGAGACAAAGATGGAAATGTTTCATTACTGTCACCAAACAAATCAATGTCCGATTTGTCCTCACACAAAACTGCCATTGGGAGTTTGCATTGTTAAAATAGTCCCAAATAATCATTTATCTCAGGAAAGAAGAATCTAAATATGAATCGAATTGGACATGCAACATGTTTTTGGTGTTATGTTTTTCTGTTCAGTAGTTATTATGTATAATTTAACACATGGATGCCAATGAATATGAGTATATGATTCTAATTTTGACGCAGGATTTCATTTCAATGTCAATTTTGTGGGATGCAAATTAGTAATTCTCTAATTTCGGCTATTTAAGGGATCTCTGTTCCTTAAAAAAGTGTATTTCATTGACACTGGCCAAATACACGTGCTCACAGAGAAAGATTGAGTTTCTTTCTCTCTGTGTCTTTGTTTCCCTGCCCTCAGCTGCGGTTAGATGAAGCTCAAGAGGGGGAGTGTCAGGTTCTGAGGATGCAGCTGCAGCAGGAGCTGGAGCTGCTCAACGCGTACCAGAGCAAGATCAAGATGCAGACGGACGCTCAGCACGACAAGGAGAAGAGGGAGCTGGAGCAGAGGGTGTCTCTGCGGAGGGCGCTGCTGGAGCAGAAAGTAAGAAAGAGCCTGTGTCTTCTCATGCTGGTTATCGCACAAATCTAATGTTGACATTCACATACTGTCCTTACTTAAACCTTACACCAAAATTTGCAGGTATATGCAGGTTTTTAAACCTGGGTAAACCTGCTAAAAGGCGATTGGCTTCACTCCCTTTCATTAACTTTCGATGTGAGTTGATGAGTTATGAAATCAAGCTGATATTATTTGTTTCTCTCCACAGATTGAGGAGGAAATGCTCGCCCTGCAGAACGAACGCCTGGAGCGGATCCGCTCGCTGCTGGAGCGACAGGCCCGAGAGATCGAGGCTTTTGACTCTGAGTCCATGCGGCTGGGCTTCAGCAACATGGTGCTCACTAACCTGGCTTCTGATCCCCAGGGAGGCTGGGGGGGCGGAGGGGGAGGAGGCCAGGGGGCTCAGGGGGGAGGCCACTGGCCTGCCGGAGGTGGAGGAGGGGGCCACCATAGTCATCACCACCAGGGGAGCTCCAGCTCACAGCAGCCCTGGGGTCACCCCATGCTAGCTGGGGGTCCACCGCCCTGGAGCCTCCATCACCCCGGAGGAGGGAGTCAGAGGGGGAGTGGAGGCGGTGCGGGAGGGGTGAGGAACAGCCCACAGGCTATGAGGAGGACGTCATCAGGGGGAAGGAATGAACAGGGCATGAGCAGGAGCGCCAGCATCACCTCTCAGATCTCCAACGGGTCCCATCTGTCATACACCTAGGCAACACACACACACACACACACACACAAAAGAGAAACAGTCATTGTCTTAACGTTGACACACCGAAGTAACACTGTACACAGACACACCTAACACATGCATCACAAACACCACTGTACGTCCGACTCTTACTGCACAGTACTGACACTGGGTTCACTTCCACCCAGTTGCTCCCATCACCACTTCTCTTTCACCAGTGTACTGCTACCAGCAGCGGTCTGTGGAAACCCAACAGTCTTGAGATAATCCAAGATGGCTGAAGGCCATAGACAGTATCCCACAGTGCAATAGTGTTTTACTGTAGCATACCGTGCTATGTTATGTGTTTTTATATTTGCAATGTTAGTCTCTGTTGCCATAGACTCAAAGTAGAGTTCAGATTATCTAGCAGGAGTTTATCAGGAGGAGTTTGTTTGCAGTATGCTGCTTTATATTTTGTTATGTGGTAGCAAATCAGGGGGAAATTAGCATTCAATGTGTGTGCAATTTTTTTTTAATAACATTTAAATATTTTTTTACCTCAAACTGCTCAAGATTAAAGCACAGAAATCGTTATAAGAGAGAGTTTTATGAGATTATTGCTCACGTACGTAGGGGTCGGACTCGAGACTGACGTTTAAAGAACAGAGTCTCTGAACATGTTGCAAAGGTCTAGAAGAGAAATGGACAGAGCAGAACAGAGATTGATGTAAGTTGGTATCAGTGCAGGGATGTAACTGAGGATGGAATCTACTACCCGAGTGGAAATGTAACCTGATTCATTAAGATGAAAAATCACAGACACACAGTCCTGAATATCTCCTGGGTTGAACACCCTTGGGGGGGAGTTGTTTACTAGCAGGGCTGCGAAGAGGCCAAAGGTGCAGAGTCAGATGTCGTTGTAACTACTCACGCCAACGTACTGTGACGTTCTAATGAGATTTCAGTTGAGGTTCAGTTCAGACTATATGAGGCCAAACAGATGCATCTTCAGCTGGACTGCAGGAGAGAAGCACTCACTCCCTGTGCTGGTGCTCTGCCTTATGGGCTCGACTCTTGGGTTTCCACAGGCCTCTGCCCGCCACTCACACCTGCCCAGTCGGAGGGATACTACAGCCTTACACAGCCGTCATGACAGGATGGCTTTTCAGCAGCACCCAACCTCTACCTGAGTAGATTCAAACCCGTGCATTCACTCCTCACTCTTCACTTCAATGCCGTAGTTTCCTGCTCCAATTCGGCTCCGTCTTATCGATGCACTATGAAGTTCTTTGATAAAGTGAACGATGCCTGTTTGCCTACCTCAAGTAGAGCTTCACCACAAGGTGTCGTCACTTTACAATGACTCGCACTTCGGCACAGGCCGTTACCCACAGACATTGTTAATCTGACACATTTACACACGCAAATTCACTTGAAATAGTTATTATTATTTTTTTATTCCCCAGGCCACCAGTTTCCCTTTGCACACTTTACTGATGAATGCATGTACAGGGTCACATTTTGTGAAAGTGGTATTGGGACATTTAAGTGAAAATAAATGGTGCACATAGCTGTGTTGGTCGTAAACAAACCAACACGCTCCAACAATTATTTATTTCGCGCAACTCCGTCACATTTGTCTGAAATATGCCCCAGTGTGCAGGTTCTGACTTTTTAAAAAGGGGTCACATTGAAACGAATGAACACTGAATGCACGGGGGAGCGTCACTGGCGCTCTGCTGGTTGGTGACTGCTGAATGTGTCCGTGGGTGCAGGGGGGGTGACGCTGGGATCTCCGCTGCCATGACCCTACAACTTCCCCCGGTGTGACGCCCCGCTCGGCCTCACCCCCGGCGTCTGCTACGTCAGCCTCTGACCACCGGTCTCCCTGCCTCCCTCCTCCTCCTCTGTTTCCTCCCCCCTGAGCCTATTGTGGTCTTCAACCCCCCCCCCCCCCCCCCCCTCCTGTCTTTGGGAAGAGCTCTTCAAGTGAAAGAAAAGAAGAAATAAATATATGTATGATATAAATCCAAAAAAAAAAAAAGGATTATAGAGAAATGGAGATAAAGGTCTTATTGTGAAATGCAGAGATTGCGCATCATATTATCTTCAGAGGTGGAATGTACAGGAAACCTGTTAATATTGTATATTTTGAATTTGAAAATATGGAATTCCTGATTGACCAATCAAAGACAATTTAACTTGTGATGCGGACACAATGACGTGGTTTTAGACCAGCGGTTTTTAAGTGTTTTACAGCCGCTGGGTTTTCACTGTCTTACTTGCAGCCACAAGTTCTGAGACTTGTTACAGATGTTCTGTGGTGAATGACAACAACAGGACTCTTGGTCAGATTGACTCGAGTGTAACAGCAACCTTTTTTCTTTTTTTTTTATGCTGAATGAGGATAATTTTGCACATCATTTGAAATCTAGTTAGGTGTAGCCTTTGATTTAGCATGGGCTATATTAGATTGTCTACTTAGATTCGTCATGGTTTCTAGGTTGAGGTCACAATGACATAAAAAATTAAGAATTGTCCTAAAAGCTGCTCAGTTCTGTAACATTTGGTTTCATCCACAACCCGACAAGTTCTTGCACAAGACAGTGAAAATATATCTGTTGTTTGATATCTACAGACTTACTCTTAGGTGTTGTGGGATCCACTGATATTATTTGAACTTGAGCTTCTGACTTATGAAACGTGTTCCTGCTTCTGTTTTGGTTTTTACACAAAGCATTTTCACACTGCACTTAAAAGAATTTGCCTTTTTTTAAATCTTACCTCCCTGAACTCACTATTTACAATCCTGTTTTTTAATGGCACAGAAAACTTTTAATGCCAGGATGCCATTGTACCCGACATATTTTACCAACTTTTATTTTTCCAGTTCCTTAGAGATTTTATTTCCTTTAACACCAGAATGGGCCATTTTATTTTCCAGTCGATGTCTGCAGCCAAACCAGTGCAGATTTGTAGATTTCTCTTGTGTTTACTAGAACTCCCAGTTGTGTGTTTTCGAGGCAGTTGGGGCAGAGTCTATCTCTAGACCTTGGTCACTCTGAACTGGATCAGTTGCACTGATTGCACAAGTGATTGACCAGATTAAGGAGTCTACTGTGATCCCCCCCCCCCCGTCAGTGTGATGAGGGACGGCTGCCATTGGCTGAGAGTAGGCGGGAGGCAGGGTCATTTCTGTACAGTCTGTTGATCAGTATTTCTTTTAACTCTCCTGTCATTTGGTGGATCTTGCTGTTTTATTCTCCCTGGTCCAGAGACCTGTATTAAACTGTATTAAACTGTATAGATTGTGCAAAAAGCTGAATGTTGCATAGCAGAAGAGGAAAGCTATTCCTCACAGATGACAAAGTGATTAAAAATGTATAAAAGAAATTCAGAAACAAAGTTTAGGGAATAAATGTAATATTTTGTTTGTAATTACTATTTTTTGTTGGAAGAGGGCTACTGGATAAAGAATCATCTGTAATAAAGTAATTTTAATATTTCATTGTCCTAGGGTGTTTTGCATTTGAGGAGAATGACAAAGTAAAAGTATTTAAAGCTTTAAAGTTTGTTTTTTTCTCAAAGCAGCTCTGAACGTGGATTCATCATGTTTTGATTCATACAAAGTGGAGGAGTGGCACAAAGTAGTTTCTGCAACATATTATCGTCCTTACTCTCATTATCAATATGCTGGGGCCAAATTTCAATATTTATTTATATTCTCTAGTTTGTGGTCATTTTACATTTGGATAATGGCAGACCAAAGAGACATTAGAAGATTCAACTTTATGATATTTTTTTGTCCATTGTTTGATCTCAGTTTGTGTCAAACTCTGAAACTGACACCAGATTACAGAATAAATCCTGCACTTCAACTCTTTAGGGGCATTTTGTTTAGTTTGTGATATAACATTATACGATTGTCTTGTTTGATTGCTGCAGAACCACTGAATGGAGATATCGTTGTGGTGGACCATGTATTGTATCATGAGCGATCTTAGTTTCTCTTAACCCATTATCCACATGATCAACATGAATAATTGTTGAAGAAAACACGATTTTTTTGTTTTCTGAACTAAAATATCGTTTCCAACAGCTGTCCATTACTTGGCTGCTTTTATCTTCCAGACATTTGATTGACAAAGTCCAAAAATCAGTATAATCTTCTGGTCCTCTGCCATCTTCCTCCTCAGCGTGTATAGGACCTCTTCCAGGTGAAGGTCTCTCCTTCTTCATCCACGCTGCTCTGTTCTGGTGCCTGAGGTCTCGGCCTCCTCATCACAGTGGCTCTCCTCCTGTGGAGAGGGCCCATGGTGCTGCCCCTGTTCCTCTGCCCAGCCTGGATGTTTCCCCCCAGTGGACCCCCCCAACTTGTCCCATCCCTCCTCTCCCCTCTCAGGAAATCAGCCACCACTCTGAAGAAATCCAGAACTGCGATGTGACTCCAGCTAGCGTCCTCCACCTCCTTATTTTCATCCTTCCCTTCCTCCATCTCCTGTTGGTCTCGGGTGAATCCACAATGCCCTCCTTTGTCCGTCAACACCAGAAAGAAGTGGGGATTGTTCTGGAAGAGGGCGATGGGTAGAGTGGAGGCAGGAGGGAGGAGAGGGTCGTCACGGCTGCAGATGCAGAGCACGGGGACGGCCACTTCATCTGCATCTCTCAGGGGTTCGTTCCTCTCCCAGTAGCTGTCCCAGTCCTCGGCTGGCTGAGCCCTTTCCCCCAGTGCCCAGGCCGCAGAGGGAGCCACCTCCCTCTCATTATGAGGTCTTGGTCTCAGTCCGGAGTTGTTAAGAGAGTTTAGTGGAGGTTTCTCTGGACGTTGGGCCGAAGAGCAGAAAAGAGCTTCTTCAAAGTCTCTCAGGGAGGAGGAGCTGAGGGCCCGGTCCACATCCACGACTCCTCTGAAGGAGTTTGCGTATCTTACACCGGAGCCATGGGAGAAGTACACGTTATGATCATGTCTATGTTCATATCAGTGTTATACACTTCACACTTTTCAGGTGAACTTCTCTCACCTCCTCAGCTGCAGTTTCCGGTGAAACAGCGCACCCCAGCGATAAATGGCAGGCATGGCCGTTTGGAACCACAGCTGGCCCAGGAGCACAGGTGAGAGCGCAGCAGCTGCAGTCAGGTATGTGCTGGATCCACATTCCCCCAGGTAGGAGAGGAGGATCCCTGAACCTGAACCCTCACTCACCGCAACCAGCTCGGAGGACGGGTGGCGGCTGTGAATGTAGGTCACTGCCTGCAAAAGAGAAGAAATCCACTTTCTTTCTATAGAGCCTCACAGAATAAAATAGAAGTGCTACTGAGAAATGCAATAACACAAAACAGATAAAAAAGAACAATATTAAAAAAATATATATAAGAACAACAAAATCAAAATATATAAAAATATTGTTGGAGCTAAAACCATACAAATAAAATCATGATCCATCTTTGCTTTAACCTGAATAGACTTCTAACACTGAATTCCAGCTGATTAAAGTGATTTAATCAAATTGATTAAATCTAGCAGGTCAAATTCCCTCCGACCTCACAAGAGTCCTCACTAACATGAGGCTGCACAAACATAGTGTAAACTGTAACTTGATGAGTAAGTGAAGGAATCCAAATGAGAAATAAAATTACTAAAAATGATTTAACTGAAAGCGTTGGCTATTTATTTTCTGTCTTCAATGAATCTACTAATAATTTCAGCACATATCCACACATAGTATTAACGTGATAAGAAAAGAAGTTTGCACCTGCAGTGATTCAAAGGTTTTCTCTCTTTACCTGGTCAAGATCAGCCGGGTCTCCGAACTCGGTGAGTCGTGCTGTGGTCAGCGGGCAGCCTGCTGTGGCCCGGGGGTGGAACACCACCACGTAGAAGCCCTGACGTATGGCCTGATGGCACAGGGCCTTCAAGTGAGGGCTCGCCCCTCCCCATGAATGAGGGATGAGGAGAAGGACAGGAGGCGTCGAGGTGAAACAACCCAGCGCCTTCCCCCCCGACTGATGCTCCTTCCTCCCCTCCCACCTCCCCCTCCCAATCCTCTCACCCAGTCCGGTCTCCAGAGCCCAGTCCACCGCTACAATCCCCCCGTCTCTCAGCAGCAGATTGTCCCTGGTGAACTCTACTGTGTCTCCTGCTGGTCCACACAGCAGAGCGGACAGGGTCTGGAGGTGGGGGTCTCCCCTGGGCCAGGCGGCCGGTCTCGGCCTGGCCAGAGAGCCACAGTGGCGCAGCAGATATTTGGCCAGCGCAGAGTGTTTGCAGATGAGCGGGGGTTCTTCTTCAGTCATGGACGCCCGTCCTGTCCGACAACGTGCTCTGAGCCAGTGGAGGACGAGACTCAGCAGCAACAGGAAGAGGGAAGGAAGCAAACAGGACAGACAGTCCCATACAAACAGTTCCATCTTTACATAAAGTAATCCAGTGGTTTTCTCTGGGACGTTCGGCTGTGACTCCCTCACTGACCTTTGACCCCGATCGTTTACAAACTGTTGCTTCACGCACCAGAGTGAAGGTCTGACCTGATAGGTTCACTAAAGACTTGTTTCCCATTAACTTTAGTATGAATCTCCTCTTTAACTTGGTCTGTTGTCATTTCTTTTGTATTCTTTCCCCGCTTGATACTTGGAAATACATTTTTGGGATTATTGATACAGCAGGTAACTGAGTTCTACTCTAACTCCATTTAAACGTTATAAAGGGGATAAACCCAGAGAGGATTTTTTAATTAGATTGAATAAATGAGAATTTTACACGTGAAGGAACAAAAGTCAACGTCAAGGGATCCCTGTACATTCTATTGTTCTGATCTCATTCTTGAAGGGAGGAAAACTAAATTCTACGACCTCTTTGCATGAGCATGTTTGACCACCTTCGTGCACTAACTTCCTTATCAGGTCTTGAATGGTGAAACAATGCAATAGCCACTATTTACAAAGCACATACCATCACCAGCCAAGTTCCTGATGTAGCATGTCATCAAGATGATTGAAAACGGATGAACACAGAGACACCAGATATGTTCTTCTTTTGTGAAAACAGTTTTCTCTGCCAAGGCCAGCCAGACATCACTGTTTATCCAACAGTGATGTTCTCACAGCAGCTTTATTTATAAAACACATTTCACACAGAGGTAGAATCAAGGACGGTAGAAGCAACACGAGACATAAACAGAATAAATCAATTTAAAATCAGGTAGCACTGCTAAAAACAACTATTTTTAATCAAACTTGGAATTTTAATCAGGCTAGAGATCAGTTCATAGCCCTATAACAGTTTGTATAATTTAATATATGTTTATAAATGTTTATAAAAGATCCTATCAAACATCTCTTTTTGATGGTTTGTGTAATTTGTTGCTGTACAACCCTCAGTGAAGCTGTGAATTGAACAATAGTGTCTCTCAAGGGTCTATGAAAAGTTTTCTTTATTATTGTTATTGATAAAGTTCAGATCTATGAATTTTTGACGAAGCTCGAACAGATCAGTGAGATGACATTGAAGTGATCTACACAAGTTAAAAAACTGACTTTACTAGTGAGTTCACTACATCTCCAGCCTTGTTTCCTATATATTCATTTGAATGCCTGAGGTATAGAATTCTTTGCACTACTTTTGCATGTTTTTATGAAGCAATTCTTCTAGTTTTGCTTGAATCCACATGCAATATTTAAACCATAGACTTCCTCTATAAATAAAGGATAAATTAAATCAAATCAAATCGATAGAACATTTTGAGCTGTGTCCATTTACAATAAATCAATTAAGGAGCAAATGCAAGTTCCCGTAAGTGAAAGTATGACAAAAATCTAACCTGAATGGTGCTACACACAAAACCGGTCAAACAAGTAACTCCACCCTGGATGGAAATTCTTATAAATGTCAGCGGTTCCATGAGAGCTAAAGTCTCCGAGACGACTTCAAGACATAAGGTAGGATACATTCATATATCTAACAAATATTAGTGATGTTAAAACAAATATATATAAAGTGACATCTGTCACCTTTTTTGATTTTAATAAAATGTCTTGTACTAACCAAAATCTAGATTTTCAGAATATGATTATATGCGCCGAGCTCTTATTTTCACTGCACTAAAGTTCTTATGTTTGTTTTACTCAAATCTTGGATGTTTGTGATATCAGATGAAATGCTTAAGCAGGTGCAAATACCAAAGGCTAGTTCTCATGTACATACTATGTTTTAACTAATTAATTAGAACATAATCGATTTATTATAGATTTTTGCAATTAATACCATCAGTCAAATAGTTAAAGCACAGTATGTATGTAAATGGTAGCCCTCGGTAATTCAACCAGCTCAAGCATTTAATTCTGATAACAGAAATAGAAGATAAGGTGTTAAGTAATCAGAGCTACAGTATATATATAAAGATTTATATATATGTATATATATATATTTATATATACTATCTGTAACAACTCAGCCACACCAAAACGACCTTCTCTGCTTTGATTGATCCCCTGTATATGAACATTTGTGTGTTTTCACATCTTACATTTTGCTAAATATCTTCTAGTTAAAAGTGTGAAAATCATGTAACATCAGGTAACTTTCTTATAACATCATCCTTAAGTACATGTTGGTTACATTTTTTGTGTCATTTACGTGAATATGCAAAGTCATGTTTAAGTAAAGTTGTTAAATTGAGTCCAAAAAAAACCTCAGTAAAATACACCACTGTGAATAAGTCAATCTGAACAATAAACTTAAACTTGTTTGGGAGGTTTGGTGGTTGTTGTTGTCCCAGTGATTTAATCATAACAGATTTAATGATTACCTTAAGGAAACATAATGCTCTAAAGAATGGGCAGATCATTTTTCACTGACAGATCAAATTAAGATGAGACTGTCACGGTAGAAACCTTGACATTAGGAGGAGGAAGTACGTTAATAATAATGGTAATCTGTGCCAAAAGGTCCACCTGAGCGCTGCTTACATTTAGAAAGTTTCTCCATAACAATTGAAAAATGTAATAACGAGACAGTCCCCTTTGTTATTATGTTAGAAATCAAAAAAAAATGCTGTTTACCAAATAAAATGAGACAAACACATTCTGGCTGCAAAGCTTTTGGGAGTACCACAGAGTGCATATTATGTGTGGGCACGATACAAATGAACTTGACCTGAAACCCAGTTTGTACTCTCTCCCTCGTGTCTATCACACAGGTGCTGCAGTGATGGGTTGGTTGGCTGCGCTGTGTCTCGTGCTCCTGCAGACTGGGGCTCATGGTTTTGATATCTTTGATGGAGACTCTCTGAATCATCAGGAGATCACTGAGCGTGCCATCCTTGAAACCACGCTGGAGGTTTGCCGTGCTACTGTTCAGGCTGCGGGCGAAAAGTTCACATTACCTGTAAGGGTTGAATCAAGATACATTAAACAAATAAAAATTAATAATTTACAGGGTAATGAAAGTTTGTGTGTGTGTTTGTGTGTTTAGACACGGCCTTACACTGCTGAGTCTGTTGCTCGTGCCTGTGATGCTGCAAAATCCTCCAAGAGTTTCAGCCAAACCATCGAGTATATCCAAGACAAAAATGTGGGTATCGACAAGCGGTATTTCCTCAGCGCCCGTCATCACTTCGACAACGAGGAATTCACGAAGGGAAAGAAACTCATCACGAGCGGATTATCAGCTGTCAAAGCAAACAATAAGCGCCAGAACTTTCAAGCAGCGAGGAAAACTCTGGGAAGACTACTGCATTCTTTACAGGTACTTTCTATTTAGGGTACTTTATGAAGTAAAAATGTGCTTTGATTGCAAGAAAGATTTTGGGGAGATCTGGGTGAAAATAACTTCTGTGTCTTACCTTTTTATATCTGAAGGATTTCTACAGTCACAGCAACTGGGTGGAAATGGGAGAAACAGCTCCAAACACTAAGCTGATCAAACCAGGAAGCCTCGGAAAAACTGCAGGTAAATACATCACAGCTATAATGTCAGTGTGTGTGTGTGACAATTTCACTGACTTGTTTTCTTTAACTTTATTTAACCACTTTTATTTGCACTTTTACTCCTCTTTGCTCAATGTGGTCTGATGCTCCACTGCATTTCACTTCACTGGTGTTGATTGTGTTCAACAGCAACTAAACTGAATCTCATCCCATCTACAGCAAAAAGCAGAGCAACCTGTCGCAGCTGCAACGGAGACGACTGCACGAACAACATTCTGGAGGACATCCTGCGGGACAAGATACTCACCACAGGATATTTTGAATTGGTGCCTGGATTCTCCAAACCTGATGGTAAATGTCTTCATGTACCTGACTGAGTCATTGACAGGATCCAAATCCAATGCTAGTTTTATGATTGTGATTCCCAGATGGCAGAAGGATGTGGGCCACCTCAGGAAATAATGAGGCATGTGGACATCCAACAATAATAAACCTGTGGATGCTGTGGTTTCATGCCATCTCTCTGGCGACACCCAGTGGCCAGGGGCATTATGTTTTGGGGTTGTCCATCCGCCCCATTCTTACGAGCACGATATCTCTGCTTTTGGGGACTTTCTTTAAAATTGGACCAGTTGTCACTCAAACTCAAAGATGAACAGATCATTTTTCAGTGGTCGAAGGTCAATGATCACTGGGACCTCATATGACCCTGGGAGAAAAAATGTCTGTAGATTGATGGAGGCATATAATTGCATACAAGACAGCCGTAGTGCCAGGCTTTTAGCAATACACAGCATTTGACATCCGCTGGTGGCCACTAACACCTTTAAATTAAGTTAGACCTAAAATATGTGACGCGGCACACAGTAGTAACCATCTGCATCCGCACCAACATTCTTTGGGTTCTTTTCGGGCCCCATCCCTCCAGCAGGTTTGTTACAAATCAGTTCAGTAGTTTTTGTGTAATCCTGGAAAAAAATAAAACAACCAACAAACAGACAGGGGTCAAAAACATAACCGCCTTAGCCGGGGTAATGTAACTGAAATGCATTTACATATAAACGCTCATGCAATCAGAAGAATGTTGTCACCGATAGAAGAGGCATGGGTCAAGCTGAGCATGTCATTCTTATTCGGTTTCTAACGGTAAACAGGAAAATGCAGCCATGGAGGTGGATTTGACAGAACAAGCAGCACTGATCCTAAGGGTGGGATCAACAAAGACAAGACTGATTCCGAACACGGACATCTCCACGTTAAAGCAGCAAACATGGCCATCGCTGCGACCAGGCAGGTGCTGGAGGACATTCGCCGGGCTGCCGGTGACGCCACATTCCTACAGTAAGAAACCAATCGCTCACAGTCACTGTATGCACTTTAAAAATCTGAATCACAAAGTTAATTCCAACTTTTTGAAAACTCGTTCCTTAGGCTGATGGGAATCAACAAAGGGAAAGCTCTTTGTTTTTGCATCGACACCACAGGAAGCATGAGTGATGACATCGCAGCAGTGAGGATCGTCACAAGCTCTATAATCAACAGCAGAGTGGGGACAGAGGACGAGCCCTCGGCCTACATTCTCGTACCGTTCAATGATCCAGGTGGGACCTTGAAGTCTTCATAATCCTGTACATGGGTCATTTTTCCTACAGAGAGTTTACTCTTTTTGTCTGTTAAACCGTCACAATGGAAATGAGTTGACCTTCATCTGTCGCTTTCTTGTGCGAATATGATCTATCGTCGGAAATGTCAGCCATTCTCCTCTGCCATCACACTCAGGGCGGGAACCTCAAATACTCTCAACAGAACAATGTTGTACTGCCATGAACCGGGTTGTAGGTCATATTAACCATAGACTATACAAGAACATGGATAACATGACAGCTCCCCAAATGATAAATGTTATGATTGCCCCCTGGTGGCGACTGCTAACGTTAGCTGTCATCAAGTTCCATCAATGTTTATTTGACCTTGAACCTGAATCACAGCAACCCCACAGTTCAAAGGGGCATTTGAGCGTCTTATACAGAGAGTTCATGATGTCCGTGGTATAAATCTGGCTTTTAAGTGAGAATGGTAACAAAAATCATAAACTACTCACAAAGATGAAAAATATAATAATTCCTCCCGTCTCGTCTCTACCTGAAACCCAGACTTTGGGCCCCTGACGAGGACCACAGATCCAGAGGCCTTCAAGAGAGCTATCAATTCACTTACTGCAACTGGTGGAGGAGATTTTCCAGAAATGAGTCTTTCAGGACTTCGGGTACTGTTGAAATCTTTGAGACTACTTCAAGATCTTACGCTGCAAAATCCCACGATAACGGTTTAAAACAAACACGTTGGTGCTGCCTGTCTCCTCCGTACAGCTGGCTTTAACCGGTGCTCCTCCAGGGTCTGATATCTTCGTCTTCACTGATGCATCTGCTAAAGACGATTACCTGTTGGGTGCAGTGCTCACACTCGTAGAACGAACCAAATCAGTGGTGAGTAGTGTTCTTGGTCTGAGTAAAAGCACAGGCTGGGGAAATTAGTATTGCATTAAATTTTTGTCAGAGAATTTACTTAGAAATTAAAAATAATAACTTTCTGTAATAAAATGAATGACATAATAACAGAGGTATGCTAAAACGGCCATAATGAGTGTTGGGATGCTAAAGAAAATGCTATGGTTCTCGTCCTTGAGTTTAATGTGGGAAAAAGTGAAACTGGATAGTTCCACTGTTTACTGTAAATTAAATAATGCACAGCACAGCAAAGCTTGACCAGAGAAACATGACCAGGTGTGAACAATACTCAGTAGTTCACAGTTAGTGGTGTTGTGCAATAATGCATTGAACGTGATACCATCAAATGGTGTGCCTTTCGACATTCAATAAATTTGGTTATCAAAATAGAATATAAATATGAATATTAAAAATATGAATATTAAATCATAACTTTAATTGATTAAAGTTAACTCGGGGCACCACCCTTCAAAGGTAGGGAAAAGATTGCCAATATATTGATTAAAGGGGACATATTATGAAACGTGTTGGTGTTTGTTTCCGGGGACGTGTCGGTGTTTGTTTACGGGTAGCAGCAGCGAGCTAACGCTAGCTTCTGTGTGTCCCCGGTAGAAGCAGCAGGTATAAATAGAAAACAGCTGTTTGTGGGGAGCTAACGCTAGCTTGCTGCTAGTCTGTGTTTAAAGTTGCAGCACTTTCTGTAATGGTTGCTTGTGAACGTATTTGTGTGATTGCGACCGTGAACCTTGCATGTTTTTTTATGTTTTTTTGGTGTGAGAAAAACACGTATTTAGTCAGATTGAGTTTTTCTTACTAATAAAGCGGTTAAAATCTAGTTTTTATAAGGTTTTGGCCCAACTCACTGGCTCCCCCCATAGGTTTGCTTTAGGCTATGGTAGTGGAGTTTAAGACCTTTCCAAAACAGTTCATACCATGTCTGTTGCATATTTAGTTTCCATCCTGTAAGCCATCAAAACTGACTCAGGTGCAAGGTTCAAAGGTCATCCCTGAGGAGCAGGAGCCATCCACAATTTTCCCACTGACAGAATGTTACTCTCGAGGTCAAGACCTTTACGATGATGTCTTTGCTTCTGTACTACTACAAAGTTTACATTTAATCTTGCTCCAAGCACAGGCCCTCTGGGGGTGTACTTTCTCAGACCCCATTGGGGTCCAAGCTGAAATCTGTAAAATCTGTTTTAAGAGGTATTTAATGGCCATATATGGTCAAAATATTTATATTTGCTTTCTACACAATCATATATTTCACTTTGGTCCAAGTTAGATAAACCTTTGTTCATTAACAACCCAATTTCTCAAACCCCAGCCACAGACTGTTTGCCCTCCTCCCCTCTGGGAGGCGCTACAGGGTCCTCCGTTCCCGGACCAGCAGGTTCAGGAACAGCTTCTTCCTGCGGCTGTCAACCTGCTGAATCACCGTGGTGCAGAGTTCTTATGTCTTTTTCATATCAGGGTTAGGGTTAGATGAATGCTTTTTATTTTCACGAAGCAAGAGAAGCGCATAGGTCGCGTGTCCCCAGCCTCCTGACTCAAGATTACGTGGAATTCATACGAATTCTAGTGCATTCCTTTTTAGTAGCATTTCCTACGAAATTTTGATGAGACCAGCCTGCCTGGTTATACCAACGCAAAAACACAAAGCTCAATCTTACCAGCACTTAGTCATTGCCATGACGTTTAAAACAGGAAAACTTTGTAAAGGCTTCTATGCTGTTTTACTTGCCAGGTTATATACTGTTGTTTAATTGGCCAAATATGAGCGTTTATCTTCTCACAGACTGATAATACATTCCATGTTTTTAATTGAAATTATACATGATCTTGTCTCATGGTCCTATTTATCGACTTTCTTTTAAGGTGAACTTCATGATAACTGGTGGTCTGGGGTTTCGTCGCCGAAGAGAGAGTAATAATACCAACGATCAACAACAACAACAACCCAAAGCAATAACAAAAGCATCTTCCAAGGTGTACTCGGACCTGGCTCAGGCTTCGGGAGGTTTGGCTATTCAAACCACAAAAAGTCAGCTGCTCGCGGCCACCACCATCGTTACAGAGTCCTCCAGCTCCGCTCAGGTACAAACAAAACGCTCACACTGGCACGAGCCATTTTTAGATGATTGATCAAGATTAAATTGTGCAATCAGTTTTAATTAATCTTCCAGGTTCTCCTTCTGCAAGCGGCCAGGAGTCCTGGAAAATCCGACAATTTCACTTTCACAGTGGACGAGTCGGTAAAAAACCTCACCATCTTCATCACTGGGCGCTCGGCCGCCTTTACTCTCATCAGTCCCTCAGGTGATCTGTCATTGCTACTTTTTAAAGCGATTACTGCGTTTTTATTAACCATTTATTAACTAGTTCACCGGTGTGCTTCGTTTAATGTTTTCTCTAGGTGTGTCTCAGAGCAGCGCTGACCTGACGGGACCTTTGATCAGTTCATCCCAGTCATTGGGAAACTTCCAGACTCTGGAGCTGACAACACAAGTTGGACTGTGGGAAATAAGATTGGTGTCAACAAATCCCTACACACTGAAGGTCAAAGGTGCGGCCTCCTGGATTATGTTCCTTAATCACACAATGAGTACTTCACATTGCATTGTTGTATATCCTTTATCTGGACTGGACCATTTTCGCAAAACTCAAAAGAACATGGTAATACTTAGAAAAGGTTTTGTGCTATTTTTGTTCCGTAAGCTAATCTTGCTACACTTGCAGAGCAGATTTTGAGCCTACGATCTTCAACATGGAAGATGTGCAGCCCAACCACTGAGCCATAAAATCAACGGTCAACTACTCATGTGTTTAAAGCTGTGACAATATCAGCCAATTTGTTTCAGGCGGAAATATCTCGTCATCTACCGTCTACAATGAAACTTTGCACATGCAGCCATTTTCCTTTCAAGAAGTGACGTTACGGTTTCACTTTATCTGAACTTTTATATTTTTCAGGTGAGAGTTCCATCGACTTCCTGTCTGACTTTTTGGAGGTGTCCGAGGGCCCATTGGGAGGTTTTGAAGTCCTGGAAAATCGCCCCAGAGCTGGTAAAGGACCCAGATCTTTGTGATACTTAGGATATAATTTTAATAAATTTCTTACATGTTTGAATGGATTTTATCCTCTTTTTGTTTTTACCCTGAAGGTGCCAACGCAAGCCTGAGGGTGACGGTCATCGGGGGGGTGTCTGCCATAGTGACAGAAGTTTTTCTGGTGGTCTCGTTAACGTCAGAGAGGGTTAACGGCAGCGTGGAGAGTCTGGGGAAAGGGAAATTCTTAGCTCGGTTTGACAGTATTCCATCAGGTGAGTTTGTGGTGCTTGTGAAGGGCCAGAGCACTGAGAGCAGCACCACTTCCTCCAGAGCAACTACATCATTCCAAAGGCAGTCATCCAACTCCATCCGTGCCTCTGCTGTGACTGTTTCTGCTGTACGTAAAATACATCGGGCTAACAACTGAACTGCAATTCTGATGTTTCACCTGTTACTGAATGTTTTTCTTTTGTTTGTTTTTGAAGGATGATTTAGAAGGTGTCTTGGAGCCAGGAGTACCTCATTTCGTTCCTTTCTCTGTGTTGAGTAATGGCTCAGGAGGAAGCTTCACCATCCAAGCTACCAATGACCAAGGTTTTACACTATCGTTCCCATCCACTTTGCCCCTGACCGCTGGAAGCAGGGCTAATGGCACGGTGAACATCACAGCCCCTGCTGGCACTGCATCTGGCACCGACGTCACCCTGACCATCGAGGCCAATGCTCCAGGAGGCACGGACGGCAACTATGTCGTTCTGCGTTTGACTGTCCTCATCCCGGTAACTCTCAAAATCATTTTGCCCTTCATCCTTGTTGTAAAATCCCTTGACTTCATCTTCTGTTCTCTTCTCTCTCCGCAGGTGACTGATTTCACTGAGCCAGGCTGCCAGCTGCTCAGCCTGCAGTCCAACTGCTCTGCAGACTGCAGCGCGTCCATGTGGGAGCTGTCAGTGGAGGTGACCGATGGGGTGAACGGGACAGGCATCGACACCATCAGCTTCACAGGAGGCAATGGGACCAGTAACACCAGCCTGCTCGCTAGTAATGCAACGCTGGTGTCCTATAATGCGTCTTGCTGTTCACCTGATGTGGAGATAGTAGTTGTGGATCAGGTGGGTAATGTAGGCTCCTGCTCCTACTCGGTCCGGACAACGACGCCGACCGTGAACACCACTACAACCACCGCACAGCCAACAACAACAACCACAACAGCAGCCTCTACACAAGCGGTTCAGTCTCTTCTTCTTTGCCTCAGCATCGCAATTCTAGGGCTCAGCTTAACCATCTGAAACGGGATCAGTTAAATCTGTACATCCAGGATCAAGAATCAAATATTAAGACATGCTTTTGGGGTTTTGAAAATCACTTGCCAGTTTATTCTCAGTATATACTCAAGATCTCAGTTTTCAACTGAGAGGTGTTTCTAATAGCTGGTCTACACTTGTTGATTTTTGGTTTAGCTTAATAACCTGGGAGCTTTGAGTTTGAAGCTTTGTTTGCTACAAGTAGGCGACTACAGGCTACTGATGTCATTGTGAAATTCCTTTAAAAAACCTTGATGGGTTTGCACTATGTGGTATGATGAAGACATATATACATCATTCATGATGTGGGCATTACTGATATTAAAGCTGTGATTGTTACCGTTGATTAAATGAAAATGTTTCTACATTCTTTGTTAAAAGGGTTTTTAGTCGTTTTTCCTTACTGTTGTTGAGGGTTAAGGACAGAGGATGTCACACCCTGTTTAAAGCCCTATGAGACAAATTGTGATTTGTGAATATGGGCTATACAAATAAAATTTGATTGATTGATTATCTACGTCTGAGACTCTTTCATTTCACAAATAATAAAAAAATATATAATGATAAATTGAATATAAAACCACAACATGGATCACAAGATGAATTGAAAGCATTCATGCCCATACTGTCAAGCTTTTAGTGGCATGATACACAGGTAAAAAAAAAAGGGGGGGGGGGGGGACTTTTGGATCAGCTTTAATCTTAGTGATGAAGCAAGGTGGTACATTAAACATCCGATTTGGTGGCTTTCACCAAAATGTGATATAAAAATTAAACAAAGGGGAAATAAAAACGTGAAGTTTTGGGTTGTTTCACATGGGAGCAGCAGAGAATACAAAGTGATTCCTTCATGAGCTGTACAAAACCATTAGGGCGCCATCTAGTGGAGGAAGTATGAGCATCCCTGACTCGTACAGAAGAAAGAAGCTGATATGATGTGATGTTTCAAACCCATGAGGATTTTTTATATAATCGTAAAGAGTACATTTCTCTATCCAGAGACATTACACATACACACAACCCTGCAGGTTTCGTATTGTGTTCACGGGGGAGTGCACAGTCCACGTGGCGTGCTGATGTGTATGGTCACTGCAACAAGCTGTAGAAGAAAACCTGTGGTGGCATGACAAGACACAGCATTGGGCCCACCCTCCATTTCTGTGTCGGGTCAAATCATTTCTTCACTTCCTGTTGATGTGGGGACCTCAACATGTCTCCTACGAATCACTGCCGATCGGGGCTAGTGTTGATCAAGACCCATGTCCTCTGCAGAGTCATTTGACCCTGGGATAATCCCGATTGAAACCATTCCCATTGCAGACAAAAGTTCAATGTTTGCTGGTATTCAAGGTTTTTTTTGACCAGTGGAAAAGGGGCTTCAGTATTTAGAGACACTTAAGTATATAGACACGTCTCCACTTCCTCCCACTATCCAGAAATGGGGCAAAAACATACCAGAGAGAATGTTTATAGAATGTTTATAGAAACACTGCCATCTTTCCCGGCCAAGTTATTTGGATAGCGGCGATACCAAACACAACCAATCCTGTTTTGGCATAAATTTACTTAAAAATACACCCCACTAAGGGGACCTTTAGTTTTCGGGTTTCTGCCGTGTGCATCACAGATAACATGTACAGTGCCTTGCATAAGTATTCACCCCCCTTGGACTTTTTCCCATTATGTACTGTTACTAACTGGAATTCAAATAGACTTAAATAAACTTTTTCCCGTTTGATCAACAAAACATGCATAGTACTTTGGAGGTGCAAAATAAATTTTATTGTGACACAAACAATAATGAGAACAAAAAAGTTGACATCTGTTGGGTGCATAAGTATTCACCCCCCTGTGTCAATACTTGGTAGAACCTCCTTTCGCTGCAATTACAGCTGCAAGTCTTTTGGGGTATGTCTCTACCAGCTTTGCACATCTAGAGATGGAAAGGTTTGTCCATTCTTCTTGGCAAAAAAGATGAAGCTCAGTCAGATTGGATGGAGACCGTCTGTGAACCACAATCTTCAAGTCTTGCCATAGATTCTCTATTGGATTGAGGTCTGGGCTTTGACTGGGCCATTTTAAGACATTAACATTCTTTAATCCAAACCATTCCTTTGTAGCTCTGGCTGTATGTTTAGGGTCATTGTCCTGCTGGAAGATGAACCTCCGCCCCAGTCTCAAGTCTTTTGCAGACTGCATCAGATTTTCTTCAAGGATTTCCCTGTATTTGGCTCCATCCATCTTTCCCTCTATTCTGACCAGTTTCCCTGTACCTGCTGAAGAGAAGCATCCCCACAGCATGATGCTACCACCACCATGTTTCACTGTTGGGATGGTGTGCTCAGGGTGATGGGCAGTGTTGGGTTTTCGCCACACATAGCGTTTTGCATTGAGGCCAAAAAGTTCAATTTTGGTCTCATCTGACCAGAGCACCTTCTTCCACATGTTTGCTGTGTCTCCCACATGGCTTCTGGCAAACTCCAAACGGGATTTTTTATGGATCCCTTTCAACAATGGCTTTCTTCTTGCCACTCTTCCATAAAGGCCAGATTTGTGGAGTAGACGACTAATAGTTGTCCTGTGGACAGATTCTCCCACCTCAGCTGTGGATCTCTGCAACTCCTCCAGAGTAACCATGGGCCTCCTGGTTGCTTCTCTGATTAATTTTCTCCTTGTCCGACTCTTCAGTTGGGTGGACGGCCTCCTCTTGGTAGGTTTGCGGTTGTGCCATATTCTTTCCATTTTCTTATGATGGATTTTATGGTGCTCAGAGAGATGTTCAAAGCTCTGGATATTTTTTTATAACCTAACCCTGCTTCATATTTCTCCACAACTTTATCCCTGACCTGTTTGGTGAGCTCCTTGGTCTTCATGATGCTGTTTGTTCAGTAATGATCTCCAACAAACTCTGAGTCCGTCACAGAACAGGTGTATTTATACTGAGATTAAATTGCAGACAGGTGGACCCTATTTACTAATTATGTGACTTGCAAATGTGACTTGTGAATGCAATTGGTCGCACCAGATCTTTGTTAGGGGTTTCACAGTAAAGGGGGTGAATACATATGCACTCAACACTTTTCAGATTTTTATTTGTAAATAATTGTGAAATCCATGTAATATTTCCCCCCACTTCCAAATGATGCACTATTTTGTGTTGGTCCATTACATAAACTCACGATGAAATACATTTTAATCTGTGGTTATACCATGACAAAATGTAGAAAAGTCCAAAGGGGGTGAATACTTATGCAAGGCACTGTAACAGGTTGAACTTGTGCTGCGTGGTCACGCCCTCTCTGGGACACATAGGGCAGGTGTTGACACAATAATCCTGAGTTTAGAGGGCAGCAGCAAGACTCAAGGTAGGTACTTTTTACTCAAGATAACTAATTGCACCTGATGAAGAGAGGAAGGATCTGGATTTTTATATAAATACAAATCTACATAGTACCTGTCCTCTACAAATATACAAATATTTCTGGTCTAAAAGGGTTATGCAGGTTGTTTGAAAGAAAACTGTCATGCATGAGATATTAAGATGACCCTTAGATGTTGAGGCTTCACAAGGTTTTCATGCGTTAATATGAGATTTGATCGTGAAAGGATTGTTTATTGTTTATACAGAGAAAAGTGTGTGTGGATGACTAAGAATTAGAGTTTTAAGTGAGTAATGAGGTGGGAGCTTATTTTTACTATGATTGTGTCAACTCAAATATAAAATGACATTGTGTTATTGATATAGGGGTTTTGTGATCACATGTACAGTCAAATGCCAGCGCCATAATCGTTCAATCCAAATTCGCTGGGCTTGAAGAAGTATTCCCAGTGGAGGCATTTGAAACATGTAACACACCCTTTGTTTTGTTGATGAAAGCAGGAAATGACCGATGCCATTAAATGCCATTAAACAAACAAAAAAGACCTGAAATAAACCTGTTTCTCCTCAGGTACGTTATGTCGTCGCAGTTGGCCGTGTTGTGCCTCCTGCTCCTGCACACCGGGGCTCATGGCTTCGCGATATTACCCGGGAAATCTGAGAGTCACCTGGAAATCACTGCGGCTGCAATCTTAAATGTTGTTGTGCAAGTGTGCCGTGATCTGGCTCAAGCTGAAGGGACAGACTTCACATTTCCTGTAAGAGTTCCCTTCCCTGGAAGTTTGCACCAGAAATTACTACGTCTCTGTTAGTGATGTCGGTATGGGTTGACTCAGTGTGTGTGTTTGTGTGTTTGTGTGTGTGTAGTCGCAGCCTTACACCACAAATGCTGTTGCTGTTGCATGCAACGCCCAAAAATCCTCCAGGAGTTTCCTGCTGGGCGTCACATCTGTCATATTACGGAACGTACGGGTGGACCTCCGCCATGCACTCAACGGGAGCTTCCACTTTGACGATGAAATGTTTGTGCAAGGAAGGAGAATCATCGCAGAGGGAGTCCAGGCCGTCAAGGCGAGCAGCAAGCAAGACAACTTTCAGGCAGCGAGGGAGAAACTGGGGGAGATTTTACATCCATTACAGGTAGGCATCATTAAAAGGTTTACTCTTTTCAATTCAGATAGATTTGATGAGGTATTACCCCTTTTCTTCTTTGGTTAAGGATTTCTACAGTCATAGTAACTGGGTGGAGCTGGGGAAGAAATTCCCAAACTCGAACCTGATCCGACCCGATACCAGCATTGGAAACCTAGCAGGTAGTGAAACAGTTGAGGAATGCAGTCCGGGTGTGATTGAAATGATTTCCAAGATGAAACCAAATCAGAATCAGAATCAGAAAGTTTTTATTGCCAAGTAGGTTTACACCGACAAGGAATTTGCTCTGGTTATTGGTGCATACAATGAACATAGAAACATAAAAACACAATAAATACAACACACATAAGAAAAGCAATAAAAAAGAAACATATATATATATATATATTTACTCACTATTTACTTCTTATTTACTCACTTTTTCTAATAATTATACAAAGGAACATTTATTTAGACATAAACATATCTAAATAAAAATATATAAAAGATAGAAAGATTGAAAAGTAAAGGTAAAAAGTGAAATGCAAAATGCAAAATGCAAAACAGTGAACAGAGTCAGATTGCAATATTCAATGTAATGCAATATAATACAATATAATATAATGTGTTAATTTAACACATCCTTGAGATGTGGGGGAGGAATAAAAGTCTTGTTGATGAACTTTCCCTCAGATATAAGCAGAGCAACGTGTCGAAACTGTGATGGAGACGACTGCACCAACAACATTCTGGAGGACGTCATAGCGCAGGGGATACTGACCTCCGGTTATTTTGGTGTTGTGCCTGTGGTCTCAACCAAACCAGATGGTAAATAATTTGTTAACTTACCAATTCATGCTGCAGTGAATATAACCAAGAAATCTCTATTACATGTATTTTAAGCTGCAGTCAGACGTGCACTGATTATCTCATTCTCTGGAGGGGCTGTACCTGAGAATGCTTCCAATTGAGAGACTCCAGACTTTCTCAGGCTAGCCCCCCTTTGTATAAAACTCAATGGTAATGCCCAAAGGAGCCCATGTCAGACAGCAGCAGGAGATCCTCCAGAGGATTCACCGTGAAGCGATAGGCGCGATGAAGACGTTTGAAAACACATGAAAGAGACGATATTAAAATTACAAACAACGAATTTCGGGGGTGAAAAAGTGGAACCGCACACGTAGAAGACACAGACCAAGATGTCAAGGGAGATTTGCAGAGAAAGCTCCAGAGATAACTGTGTTGAACTTCGATCATGTGTGAAAGACAAACCCCGGAGAAATCCGGCCCCCATTAGTTGGACATTCTGCAGACTACATTTTAGATCAATATTACTACAATAACTTTCCTAATTACTTAAACATCTAAATACTCTAAATACTTAGAATTCTAGTGTTACTGCTCACTGATTTTAAAACTGGTGAAAACTTTATAAGTCGAGGTTTTAATTTTCACACTGTATTTGTTGGACAGGGAAATGCAGCCACGGAGGACGGGTGGATCAAACAAGCAACATCAGCCCTAAAGGTGGAATCAACAAAGACACATTTGATTCCAATCACGGACATCTCCACACTGAAGCAGCAAACATGGCCGTAGCTGCAACCGGTCAGCTGCTAGACGACGTCCGAGGGGCCGCCGGCGACAGAACCTTCCTCCAGTACGAAACCCTCTCTGCACGTTTCAATGTGCACAGTTGCTCAAAGTTTTTTTTCCAATCTCTCTTCCATCTGTCTACGTGCCCTCAGGATGTTGGGAATCTCCAAAGGATCCAGTAAAGCTCTTTGTTTTGTGATCGACACGACAAAGAGCATGAGTGATGACATTGAGGCAGTGCGGAGTGTCACTTCCTCCATAATCAACAGCGAAGTGGGAACGGAGAACGAGCCCTCCACTTACATTCTTGTACCGTTCGGTGACCCAGGTAGGATGATTGGGACATTTTATTTTGAAAAGACGCACCTTCTGTTCATCTTAAACTGTGGCATGGGTTAACCAGTAGATTTTCATGCGTCATCGTAGAAACGTAAATTCTTTCTCCTGTTTCCAAATGTTGTACAGAATTTGGGCCGTTGACGAAGACGACAGACCCGCAGGTGTTCAAGAACGCTATCAACTCCCTGTCGCTAACTGGTGGAGGAGACGACGCAGAGATGAGTTTGTCTGGGCTCAAGGTTCGCTGACGTCTTTGAGTCGATTCAACTACTTGAATTTCTTAACTATAAACCATCTTAAGTGTTTGATTTGCTTTGACTCAGCTGGCTCTAACCGCTGCTCCCTTCAACTCCGAGATCTTCGTCTTCACTGATGCGCCTGCTAAAGACAAACACCTTAAAAGTGCATTGATTGCACTCATAGAGCGAACTCAAACAGTGGTGAGTAACAAATACACTTTTCTGTTCTTTTATGTGACTAAAAACCATCCATCCATTATCTTCCACTTATCCGGGCTGGTGTGGTAGAAAGGGTTTTCCAGATGTCCCTCTCCCTAGCCACGATTTCCAGCTCTTCTTTGGGGGTCCCGAAAGGGTTTCCAGGCCAGATAGGATATCAATGCGTGTTTCCTTTTTGCTTTGGGTGGCATGGTGGTAAAGCGGTTACCACTGCCTGTGGTTCAAACCCTGGTTCTGGTCTTTCTGTAAAGAGTTTGCATGTCCTCCCCATGTCTGTGTAGGTTTTTTTCTGGTAATCCCGGCTTTTGTTAATTGCATGGTTTACATAGTTGAAAATAACTCACGCCTGGCAGCTAGTCTGACACGCCCCCAAACAACGCCAGGTAAATCAGAGGCTGATATTTCCCTTCATGCGCTGGAAGCAGTTAACCAATCACAACAGAGAGCACACTGGGCTTTATCAGGCGGGGGGGGCTTTGAACCAAAACCAAGAGTTTCAGACAGAGGCTGAAAAGAGGAGCTGCAGCAATGAAGTGTGAAGAAAGTGTAGAAAACGTTAGAGCAGTAAACCTTTTCAAGAAATAACCCAAATTAAAACTATGAACCCGAATTGACCATAATATGTCTCCCCTTTATAAATTAATGAAGAAACTAATAAAAAGATAAACTTGAGAATAATGTAATAGATGACTATATTATACCTTCATTCGGAGGATGTTTTGTACGTTAATCATTACTTTAGTCCTTCCACACTCGATGATCTCATTCACATTTTTGTTCTCCAGGTGAACTTCATGATTACTGACTCAAATGTGACCAATCTTCGGATTCTGAGAGACAAAACCAGGAGATGGAGGGCGATCGCCACATCAGACGCTCAGGTGTACAGAGACCTGGCTCAGGCTTCAGGAGGTCAGGCTATTGAAGTCACGAAAACTGAGCTCCCCGTGGCCACCAGCATCATAACAGAGTCCACCAGCTCCTCATTGGTAATGGCACCACCATCTCACTGCTGGTTAGCATTGTCACCTCAAAGATCTCAGCTGTGTGACTGGTTTCATGCGATTTGTCCAGGTGACCCTCCTGCAAGCAGCCAGGAACCCGGGCAAAACCGAGAATTTCTTCTTCAGGGTCGATGTGTCGGTAACAAACCCGAGAGTTTACATCACCGGGCGATCTGTCACTTTCACTCTCATCAGCCCCAACGGTAATAATGCCTCTTTAAATACATACACTACTCCACAACACTAATTATTACACCATATGCAGATTTGATGTTTCATGGAGCAAAGCAGCAGCAACAATTTGGACTCAAATCTATTTAATTCCGTGTAATCGCTGTTATCATCAGACAGCAAATCCATTTTCCTAATTTATTCAAAGATCTTTCTCTCTTTTGAAAGAATAATTCTAAGACATATAAGAGTTTAAGTTTTAAGCATCAACAAGGTCTGTGAGGTGGTCTGGTGTGAATAGAGCTGTAACGGTCACACTGTGCATTTCTGTTCTTTTACAAAAAGGAGGTGCTGCACATATTATGCATTTGTTATTTCTTACCAACGAGCTGTTTTGGTTTTGTTTGAAGGTGAATCACAGCAAAGCACCGACGCAACAGGGTCACTGATCACCTCGTCGCAGTCTGTGGGAAACTTCCGCAGTCTGCGTATAAAAACAGAAGTTGGACCATGGGAAATAAGAATGGTGTCGACTAATCCCTACACTCTGAAGGTCATAGGTGAGAAAATCATGGATGATTAAGATTGATCAGAAAATCAATCCCTACACTTAAAAATGAATCCTTGCTGTGGCTTGGAGCTCAGAAAGCACGTTCTCCTCCTGTATGCTTGACACGTGCAGGAAGGTTTTGTGTTCTCATCACAAATGTATCTGAGAAATGCAGCTGAAGTTATAAAGAGATTCCTTCTTGAGATACCACATCAGGTTCAGCTACTGTTCCCTTACAGCCTTAATCTTTCATTGTAATCTTGCATGGAACTCCAGCTTCCTCCCCCAGTCCAAAGACAAGCAGCTTCGGTTCATCAGCAACTCTAAATGGCCCATAGGTGGTTGTTTACTTCACCTTTATAGTTTCTCTTTTTCTTAGCTCAGAGTCCTGTTGACTTCCTGTTGGACTTCGTGGAGGCGTCGCAGGGCCCATTCGCTGGATACGATACACTTGACACACGCCCCAGAGCTGGTAAAGGAATGCTTCAGTGTGAATTTGATGATGCGCGAAAACCATCAAGTCATGATAAAAATCAATTTCTTTAAAAGGTGTGAACGGTACCTTGTTGGTGACTTTAACGGGGAGTGACTCTGGTAAGCTGACAGAAGTCACCCTGGTTGACTCAAGTGGGTCAAAGGAGGTAAATGGAGTTGTGGAGTCACAGGGAAGCGGAAATTTCTTGGTCCGGGTTGACCAGATGCCGTCGGAGGAGTTTGTGGTGCGGGTGAAGGGGCAAGATGGCAGCTCTTCATCAGGCATCTTCCAAAGGCAAACGCCTACCAACTTCAGAGCCTCTAATGTGACTATCAGCGTGAGTACCCATCCCAGACCATCAGAAGCTGTATTTCAAACATCAGCATTTCATCACTACAAATACTTTATCCTCTCTCTGTATTTAGGCCGATTCAAATCCCATCCTAGTTCCAGGAATACTATTCTCTGTGCCCTTCACCGTGACGACCGGTGGAACCGGGGGGAACTTCACCATCCGAGCCACCCACAACCAACAACGTTTTAACTCAGTATCTCCAACCTCTCTAATCCTGGTATCTGGAAACAGTACCGACGGCACAGTGGAAATCACAGCACCGCTCAACACGCCATCTGGAACTGATTTCACCCTGACCATTGAGGCCGAGGCTCCAGGGGGCGCTGACACCAACTACGTCATGCTGCGTTTCTCGGTTCTTAACAAGGTAATACTCCCACTTAAGAGTCATATGTATTAATAGATAACGAAGTTAGAAAACAATATATAGCTTTTTACTCCTCTTTAAAAAATGTAAAAACTAATTTGTCACTTCACATGTCAATCTCTTTAGTGTTTTACTATTTTACAACCTCCTTCCCGGGCCATGCTTAATGACTTAACACATCACTCTAACATCTTTCATATGAAAGCTTGAGTTGATTCTCTTTGTCTGATGTCAGATGATAGTGATGATGATGCTGGTACTCCCGGCTGGTATCAGCCAAACAACTTTTTCAAAAGAATTATCATCACACAGATCCGAAGACAGTGATTCCTCCGTCATGTGAAACTCTTGTTTTTTGAATTTATGAGATCTGTCTGGAGATTTCCTGCAGTTTATTTCTGTGGTTTCTTCAATATCTCGGTTCGTATTAGTGATCTGCTCCGAGAGGTTGTTGGTACAGTTTTACTTTCTTTGGTTCTACCAGCTCCACAGTGGCCACAAATACATTTTACTGGAAAAGGCTGCAGCTTGTTAGCGATGAGCTCGATCACTGTAAAACATGCCTGCGTAGGATTGTGTCTCCAACGAAGAGAGTTCACTTGAGAGCATCGTCCGTACAACTCATCCAGTTTGGCAGCATGTTTCCAGCTGAGGCCTGACACTTGAACGCATGGCTTCTCTTTCACTTTTAACAAAGAGATAGTTGCTTTACCACTTCTCTGATGAAGTGTGGTATGACTTTCACTTTTCTTTTCTTTTCTTGGTAATAAAGCTGTGTGTTGCACTGGGTCTTCACCACCCGGACATGTTTTTCAAATTTGTTCTGTTTTCTTTACTCTTCATGAGATTTACTTTTTTTCTAAGTGGTTTATTTTGTATTCATGGCCTGGTTGACAGTTCAGATTAAATTGTCTCATGGGCCAAACATGTCTCGTAGTTCAGAAATATATTTTCTATTTAACCTTTGTTTTATATAAATTACACGTTTTACTTTTACATGACATTCATTAATATATTAACTCATTAGTCATGTCATCTGCCTTTTCTTGTCCTCACAGGTGACCGATTTCACCAAGCCGGTGTGCCAGCTGCTCAGCCTGCAGTCCCGGTGCTCTGGTGCCTGCAACTCATCGACCTGGGAGCTGTCGGTGCAGGTGACTGACGGGGATGACGGGGTGGGTGTCGAGCGTGTCAGCCTCAAACAAGGAAACGGCTCCTTGAACGCCAGCCAGGCCGCTGGCAACGCAAACATAATGCTGGTGTCCTACAGGGCGTCTTGCTGCTCACCTGACATGGAGCTGCTGGCTGTGGATCGGGTGGGAAATGTAGGCCTCTGTTTCTACTCTCTCACAGGGAATCCGCCAGCTGCCCTCTCTTCATCCACCAAAGTCACTCAATCACTCTTTCTTTTCCTGAGCATGGTGGTGTTCTGGCTCCATGTTACGACTGTGGGGGGGGATTCAGTGACTCCAGGAAAGCTCTGACCAACCTGCTGTATAACTGCAATCTGATGGGTCCCGACGGTTTGGGCACAAGGTGTTTTCTTTTTCTAAAGTAGAGCTAGTGGCAATAATGATTATTGCAGTCTTACATTAAAAACTGATTTTCATCTGCATTGTAAAAGTAGTTTTCCCTCAGAGAGATGAGGTCTGAGGACTTTTGTGATCATTCTGCTGTCGTGTGAATCCTGGTAGAGAGAAATCCTGTTGCCTCCCCTGTGTATGCTTCACCAACAAATGGAAATGACATTTTATTTCTTTAAAAAAAAAGAAATTTATTGTTGTCATAATAGTGTCTAATGTATAATCCTTAACAGAAAACAAGCGTTGCTTTTCACATTTTGCTACAAGTTCAACAATTTCTGTCCAGTTTCCTTTTTCACTATTTACATTTTGAAAAGTTTTCAAAGGGGCTCATTTAAATCAACTTTACGTTGATTATGTGACAGGGGTCATGTGTCATGAAGCGAATACATGTGTTGAGAAACACACTGCTCTCCTACGCATGTTAATGGTGACATACTGGTGGTACCAGTATGTTTACTACCATGTAAATGGAAAAGTTTGAAGATTAAATTTACACACACAAAAAAAGCCATCCCGTTGTTGATACTTTTTGAAGAAACTTATTTAAAAAAGTGATAACAGCGTCCACTTACTTTACACCTTTATCACTACTTGCACATGTCCCTCTAACCTGCAGCCTCCTCAGTCCACTTGTGCACCCTTGTCAAATCACTTTAACTGGTGTAAATACTTCAAAATATCTTTGCAATAGCATTAAAGGTACGTTATGATAAAACCGAAGGGGGGATTATGCTGAATCAGACTCAGAAAGGGTTTGAGATACGGGTGTGTTTTGTTAAAAAGGGTTACACAGTCAGTTTGCATCTAGATTGTCCACATTCCTGCCCTTAAATGGCCCAGTTCAAGGGACAACAGTGTTATCTGAGTATGTAGGAGAGCGGGTCCTCGACAGCTCAGCGGAAATGTGTTACTACGAAATTCAGACCAGTTCTTCAGAGGGTGTGTTCACATGCACATCAGACAGTGCCATTGGTGTACTGCGAAAGCTTATTCTCCAAGTCACAGATTCTCTTCTCCTGAGACAAAACTGTGGCCTTCAGATTCTGAATCTCCTCCAACAACCTGTCGAGCAACTGAGGCTGGACAGGAGGAGACAGGAGAGAAGGAGAGGGGGGGGGGGGGGAAACAGAAGAGGAAAGAAAGAAAACAGACAGCGACAGGGAGGGGAAATTAAAGGATAAAGGAAAGGAGAGAGGAAAAATAGGTCAAGGACAGTGAGCGACTAGACAAAACTAAACCAAAACACAGAAGGGAGCTCTGGAAAAATAAAGTGGTGGGTGGGTACAAACAGAAAAGAGATGATCAGAAAAGGGTCAAACAGAGATACACATGAGGTCAGGAGTAACAGTGCATTCAGGTTATAGACCACAAAGATAAATAAACAAAAAAATCTGTGTAATGTTACAACAGGTGAGCCACAGAACTTACTGGCAGGCTGTTGGTGTCCAAAGTGGACAGGCTACGTCGGGTGGTGGGTCTGGAGTCCAGCATGTTCTTCTTCGCCACTTTGAGCTCTCGGCTCTTTGGCGGCACGTAGCCCTCCTTCATGGACATCAGGATCGGGTCCTCGTCGCGGCCGTCCATCCACTCCTCGGGCTCCATGGCGGGCTCGGGCCCGGCTGTGTCTGGGTACAGGTCATCCTGGAAGAGGTCTGACTGTGCCAAGGTCAGAAAAGGAGAGGATGAGACAGTGATTGCTTTTGCAGGGTTAATACATGTTCTTTGTTTTTATTGTTAACTTTTCTTTCTGTCCTTTGGAAATGTCAGCAGATTGTGAAATGGAATGGGAATCATATAAAAATTCACTAAATAGCTAAATAAAAACACCTCACT
Organism: Pleuronectes platessa; assembly: GCF_947347685.1. Taxonomy (NCBI): domain Eukaryota; kingdom Metazoa; phylum Chordata; class Actinopteri; order Pleuronectiformes; family Pleuronectidae; genus Pleuronectes; species Pleuronectes platessa. The sequence goes on along the minus strand of NC_070640.1, from coordinate 5,878,525 downwards.
ATTGAAATAACAATAAAAAGTACTGTATTCAAAATATTACATAGGTAAAAGTACAGAAGATTTCACATTACAATTAAACTAACTCATAATTACATTTTGTTGCAGCGTCAGTGTTAAAAAAATGTCTTGACATAAGCAGAACATTAAGTTTGTAGCTGATAAAGTGGGAGCTGATTTTAATTTCCATTTGTGTGTAGAAATTTGACACAACAGCAAAACAGTAGCAGCACTAAGGAGATGTGGTGAAATGGAAGTATTGTCCACACGATAACAAAATACAAATACAAGGTAATTATTGTGCAATATGCCAGATTTCTATTGTGTAATATGTCCATGGAATATAGATAATATGTGAAATATGTGTAGAGCACTAATCTTTACTGTGATTCTTAGTATATGTCATTAGACTGTGGTGTTGAGCAGAACTAGTATCTACAGCTGTGGGAAAAAGTTATGAACTGAAAAGTACAATATTGTCCTCTGACCTTTCGTGAGATTTAAGCAGTAAGTATCATAAAGCTGAAATATATGAAAGTAAAAGTACCTCAAAATTACAGTAGTTGAGTAAATGTCCTGTGCTCGGTTGTGAGGTTTGATCAGTGAGTCAGTGGGACTTACTTTTCTAGGCACTGTCATTGTGATGGGTTCAGAGAGAGTTTATACATAATGTCTGTTTTAGAGTGAGTAAATATAACAGGACTTCATTTGGCCGACATAAACATTTGTGTGATAATTGCAGGTGATAATAAAAGATGATCAGGCTTTGAGGACACTGCAATAACTAATATATGTCCTCATGAATGCCATTAACCTTTAGTCTGGAGGGTGACACACTGACATATCCACTGAGCAAACTAGAAAGACACACACCTCAGCCTTAAATTTAATTAAGTTGCAGCAAATCACACCGACTCAACCTAATCAGTCCCTACAATTTCTAATTTAGAAAAAGTGCTATATGAAAACAGACAATTTAAATATGCCTGGTTTTTTTTCAACCATATCCTAAAATTATTTCCTGAGAAATCTTAGAAAATATAAATTGATCGAGGCCCTAACTCACAATGTGCAAAAAAATGATTCCTGAGTGTTTGTTCGAAACCACTGCAAAATTGATTGGATTCTCTCCTGACCCATGTTTCATCCTTCTGACAAATTGTGTCCAATAGTTTTTTGCGTAACCAGAAACAAATCAGTGGAGAAGGTTAAAACCCTAAACTCCTGGACAGAGGTAATAAGATATATAAAACATGAGAAAGACCTCTAATGACTGTTGATATCAATATCAAGCGTGCTGCATGTACCATCTCATAATATTATGGATTTGTCCTCAGGCCCCAAAACTGGATTAGAGCTTGAAAACCTTCCTCTAGTGACATATTTCCTCTCGTTCTCTCTTTACCTCCCACCCAACGAGCTGGGGTCTGAGTCATTGCACAGTTTGGTTCTTACCGGGCGATCTCACATTTGCTGACGTCCACTCCTCTCTTTGGCATGAAGCCCATCCCCCTCTGCGGCTCCTTGGTGCTGAAGGTGTTGAGGTAGTGGACGTAGGGCGGCTCCTCTGTGATCTCAAAGTAACGGACACTGCTGTCCCCCTACACACACACACACACACACACATCCAGACACACACACACAACACGAATAAAAACAGGTCAAATAAAAGTTGACATAGTCATAATTAACACACATAAACACGTGTCTATACATATCATTACACTTAAATACTGTGTACCTTCCCACAGAGGTAGACCATGTTTGCATCAGCATCATAATATGGTAACAACACTCCATTGCTGGTGTCCAACTCCAACAGGGCAATCGGCTCCTCAAAGTTCGTCTGTGGAGAATTAAACAACAATGAAGAGAAGCCATATTTTGTTTTGTACGTGCATATATATATATATGTGCACATATAGTATTGGTTTCCCTTTTTGATAATGCATGAGCAGTATATATATAATAACGGTTTTCTACCGGGTCCCAGAGCCCGAGCTCTCTCTGGCTCATCCGGGTGAATCCGGTGGTGAAGATGTTCCCGTCTCTGGTGAAGATGGCTCTCATTGGCCGGATCCCGTCGTGCGGAGCCAGACGTTCCTGTAGATCAGCCGAGGACAGACTTTACTACAAAAACTCAACTAAGGGCTAAAGATAAACAAATTTAACCTCTATATCCTCTTGTTGAATTGTACATTACTCTGCTATTTGTCTTGTGACCTGTTAATATAAAAGCAGGTTTTTCTTAATTTGATCAAAACCCCCAAATGTCACTTGGTAAATATGAATGAATTGTACTGTCATGTTGGTATTTCATGTTTATTCTCTACTCACTCACCGCCACCACCTCCCTCTTGCGGGGGTCGCAGACACGCAGCCGTCGGTCCTTACAGGTGGTGCAGAACAAGCTGCCGTTTCGGTTCCAGCTGATGCTGTAGATGAGGTCGGGGTGGTCATCCATGGAGACGAGAGGCTCGCCCGTCCCCACGTTCCAGACGATTACCAGGTTATCACTGCCTGGTGGGGGCGATGGGAGCAGAGTTAAAAGATGGACGTCTGGACGGAGGCTGAAATGTGTGCGTGTCCTGAGACACCACAGGACGTGTTTGTGTGTGTATCCTACCTGCAGTGAGGAGGATGTTGCGTGCGGTCGGGTGCCAGGTGACGATGCCCACACGCTTGGAGTGTCCCTCCAGGATCACGACTGGGTCGGAGAGGGGGCGGGTCAGAGAATGATCTGGGATCTGCCAAACCTGGACAGGAGGGAGGTCGGATTGAAGAGCCAGTGTTGTAATGTTGATAACAAATCATTTATACCATGTGATTACAAATGACTGGTTCATTCAGCTAAGCTGTGGATCGTGTATCTGATGTTATGGTTGAAATAGTTACTGCATTACTTCGATATATGACATCATTTCCTGACTACATAGTGATGTCAAGCCGACATCAGTCCATTATTTAAAGAAATGTTTTATTTATTTAAATCTATATAACCTTTAGATCCTGTGTATGTTCCTATAAGATGCAGAGATATCTTCATAAATGTGTTTTATATATATTTTGTTGATGTTGACCTTTGACCTTTGACCAATCAGCTCTTACAACCATCATCACAGATCTAACATGTCACAGTTCTTCATATAAAACCTTTATTGTGAAAAGCAAATCATGGCATTTTGTTACATGAACAGGTGTAACTTTCTGCACACATGCTGTGTGATCGAGAACACAAACTACACACAGACAGACACACACACACACACCCACACTCTCTAATGAGGCTTATCAGATGACAGAATGATCCGTTGACATCACAGTTATGGCCTCACTGTAACTGCACAGTGGTTACACAGCGAGGACCGGACAGCTGCAACTGTCTGTCTGTGTGCTGCACATAAACTACACACTCACACACACACACACACACACACACACACACACACACACACACACACACACACACACACACACACACACACAGTGAGTGAGAACATCCCAGCAGCTGCTGCCATAGGAGAGGCAGCGATTCGATCATTCCTGTGATGTTGTTGTGAACAAGTGTGAACTGAACTGATGCACAGATCCATGTTGAGACGAGAGACACGTTGTCTTAACTCCAACTAAAATAATCTTGTATGATTTACACATGATGACGTACTTGACATGTTGCACAGTTGAGCATGAAGCACAAATCAGATATAAGTCAATTACTGTTCATATTATCTAGTTATTGTATCTGTCAATGAGGCTGAAAATGTCTCTTGAAAACCTCCCAACTCATACTATAATATTTAAAACAAGATAATTCAAAGTTTTTATGGATTGTTTCACAGGGTAATGCACAGATCTTGATTGAAAACTCTAGTATATTTATTGAGCTGATATTTATAAGTGTGTTCCAGTTGGAGCGGATACAACTGCTGCATTCAAATCAATACCTTTGATAATTTGTTCCACAACTGTTGTTGATTGTTGTTAAACTGCAGCTCTTCTAGTCAACACATTCTTGTTTTTACTGTACAGTTTATTATATTATCCTCTGTATTTATGTCTTTTAAGCAGATGCACGTAGTTGAGAGTAAAATATGTTGTATTGTTTTCTATAGCCTCTCTTTTAGGACTGTTTTTACTGACAAATAAATCAGTTAGGTTATCAGACCACTTCCTTTTTTCTTATATATTTGTATCATAGGATCCAGACCATTGTGTGTATGACTGTTGGCTGATGTCTGAGCTCTGCTGACTGACGTTCTGGTTTCTTTATCACACAAACAGGGACGGGTCTGAGCAGCAGGGTTAGCAGCTGTGTTAACTTCAGCAGCTGAGGACAGACCCCAGCCTGTGACCAACCTGTGGAGGACAAAGTGTGACGAGCAGACTGATGAAGAGGAGGAGACGAGGCAGAGCAGGTGGGGCGGACAGACAGACAGGTAGACGCAGCGATGTCTCCACTGATCCAGGTCCCTTATCGCTCATTATACTCAGGCGGGCGACAAACTATGAATGTTACCTGAGTCACCGAACAACAAACTCCTCCACATGCATTACCAGCTCCCCCCCCACACACTTACCATTGCAGTACAATCCTCCGAGCCACTGGCCAGGATGTTGTCGTCATGCGGGCACCAGTCGATATCGAGGACGGGCCCGGCGTGGCCGACCACCAGCGGGTAGTCCTTGCCCACACGACCCGACTGCAACACACCAGCAGCACAGACACACAGGAGTGAGTGAGTGAAACAACTCACCACGACACTCACACATTCCTCATGACAGGAGACAGAGGTAGTGATGATCAGGTGATAAAACGACAAGAAGTGAAGGTTTTAACATTCGATACCACACATGAAGCACCTCAGTATTTCAATGAGAAACAGGCACATACAGTGCCTTGCATAAGTATTCACCCCCCTTGGACTTTTTCCCATTATGTACTGTTACTAACTGGAATTCAAATAGACTTAAATAAACTTTTTCCCGTTTGATCAACAAAACATGCATAGTACTTTGGAGGTGCAAAATAAATTTTATTGTGACACAAACAATAATGAGAACAAAAAAGTTGACATCTGTTGGGTGCATAAGTATTCACCCCCCTGTGTCAATACTTGGTAGAACCCCCTTTCGCTGCAATTACAGCTGCAAGTCTTTTGGGGTATGTCTCTACCAGCTTCGCACATCTAGAGATGGAAAGGTTTGTCCATTCTTCTTGGCAAAAAAGATGAAGCTCAGTCAGATTGGATGGAGACCGTCTGTGAACCACAATCTTTAAGTCTTGCCATAGATTCTCTATTGGATTGAGGTCTGGGCTTTGACTGGTTCATTTTAAGACATTAACATTCTTTAATCCAAACCATTCCTTTGTAGCTCTGGCTGTATGTTTAGGGTCATTGTCCTGCTGGAAGATGAACCTCCGCCCCAGTCTCAAGTCTTTTGCAGACTGCATCAGATTTTCTTCAAGGATTTCCCTGTATTTGGCTCCATCCATCTTTCCCTCTATTCTGACCAGTTTCCCTGTACCTGCTGAAGAGAAGCATCCCCACAGCATGATGCTACCACCACCATGTTTCACTGTTGGGATGGTGTGCTCAGGGTGATGGGCAGTGTTGGGTTTTCGCCACACATAGCGTTTTGCATTGAGGCCAAAAAGTTCAATTTTGGTCTCATCTGACCAGAGCACCTTCTTCCACATGTTTGCTGTGTCTCCCACATGGCTTCTGGCAAACTCCAAACGGGATTTTTTATGGATCCGTTTCAACAATGGCTTTCTTCTTGCCACTCTTCCATAAAGGCCAGATTTGTGGAGTAGACGACTAATAGTTGTCCTGTGGACAGATTCTCCCACCTCAGCTGTGGATCTCTGCAACTCCTCCAGAGTAACCATGGGCCTCCTGGTTGCTTCTCTGATTAATTTTCTCCTTGTCCGACTCTTCAGTTTGGGTGGACGGCCTCCTCTTGGTAGGTTTGCGGTTGTGCCATATTCTTTCCATTTTCTTATGATGGATTTTATGGTGCTCAGAGAGATGTTCAAAGCTCTGGATATTTTTTTATAACCTAACCCTGCTTCATATTTCTCCACAACTTTATCCCTGACCTGTTTGGTGAGCTCCTTGGTCTTCATGATGCTGTTTGTTCAGTAATGATCTCCAACAAACTCTGAGTCCGTCACAGAACAGGTGTATTTATACTGAGATTAAATTGCAGACAGGTGGACCCTATTTACTAATTATGTGACTTGCAAATGTGACTTGTGAATGCAATTGGTCGCACCAGATCTTTGTTAGGGGTTTCACAGTAAAGGGGGTGAATACATATGCACTCAACACTTTTCAGATTTGTATTTGTAAATAATTGTGAAATCCATGTAATATTTCCCCCCACTTCCAAATGATGCACTATTTTGTGTTGGTCCATTACATAAACTCACGATGAAATAAATTTTAATCTGTGGTTATCTCTCTCACTCTCATCGTCATCCGCTTATCCGGGGTCGGGTCGCGGGGGGAGCAGCTCAAGCAGGGGGCCCCAGACTTCCCTTTCCCGGGCCACATTGACCAGCTCTGACGGGGGGATCCCGAGGCGTTCCCAGGCCAGTGTTGAGATATAATCTCTCCACCTAGTCCTGGGTCTTCCCCGAGGTCTCCTCCCCACTGGACGTGCCTGAAACACCTCCCAAGGGAGGCGCCCAGTGGGCATCCTTACCAGATGCCCGAACCACCTCAGCTGACTCCTTTCTAAGTAAAGGAGCAGCGGCTCTAATCCGAGTCCCTCACGGATGACTGAGCTTCTCACCCTATCCCTAAGGGAGACGCCAGCCACCCTTCTGAGAAAGCTCATCTCGGCCGCTTGTACCCGCGATCTCGTCCTTTCGGTCATCACCCAGCCCTCATGACCATAGGTGAGGATAGGAACGAAGATCGACCGGTAGATCGAGAGCTTTGCCTTGCGGCTCAGCTCTCTTTTCGTTACAACGGTGCAGTAAAGCGAACGCAATACCGCCCCCGCTGCTCCAATTCTCCGGCCAATCTCACGCTCCATAGTACCCTCACTCGCGAACAAGACCCCGAGGTACTTGAACTCCTTCACTTGGGCTAAGGACTCATTTCCTACCCGGAGTAAGCAATCCATCGGTTTCCTGCTAAGAGTCATGGCCTCAGATTTAGCGGTGCTGATCCTCATCCCAGCCGCTTCACACTCGGCCGCCAGCCGATCCAGTGAGTGCTGAAGGTCACAAGCCGATGATCCAATGAGGACCACATCATCCGCAAAAAGCAGTGACGAGATCCTCAGACCACCGAACTGCAACCCCTCCCCACCACGACTACGCCTCGATATCCTGTCCATGTATATCACAAACAGGATTGGTGACAAGGCGCAGCCCTGGCGGAGACCAGCACCCACTGAGAACGAAACTGACTGGCTGCCGAGGACCCGAACACAGCTCTCGCTTTGGGAGTACAGAGATTGGATGGCCCTGAGGAGAGACCCCCTTACCCCATACTCCCGCAGCACCTCCCACAGTTTCTCCCGGGGGACCCGGTCATACGCCTTCTCCAGATCCACAAAACACAAGTGGACCGGATGGGCATACTCCCAGGCCCCCTCCAGGATCCTTGCGAGAGTGAAGAGCTGGTCCGTAGTTCCACGTCCGGGGCGAAAACCGCATTGTTCCTCTTCAATCTGAGGTTCGACGATCGGCCGAACCCTCCTTTCCAGCACCTTGGAGTAGACTTTACCAGGGAGGCTGAGAAGTGTGATACCCCGATAATTGGTGCACACTCTCTGGTCCCCCTTTTTGAACAGGGGAACCACCACCCCGGTTTGCCACTCCTTTGGCACTGTACCCGACTCCCACGCGATGTTGAATAGGCGTGTCAACCATGACAGCCCCTCAACACCCAGAGCCTTTAGCATTTCTGGCTGGATCTCATCAATCCCTGGGGCTTTGCCACTGCGGAGATGTTTGACTACCTCAGTGACCTCCACCAGGGAAATTGACGACGAAACACCATCAACCTCGAGCTCTGCCTCCAACATAGAGGGCGTGTTATTCGGATTCAGGAGTTCCTCAAAGTGTTCCTTCCAACGTCCGACGACCTCCTCAGTTGAGGTCAACAGAGTCCCATCCTTACTGTACACAGCTTGGATGGTTCCCCGTTTCCCCCTCCTGAGGTGCCGGATAGTCTTCCAGAAACACTTTGGTGCCGACCGAAAGTCCTTCTCCATGACCTCTCCGAACTTCCCCCACACCCGCTGCTTAGCCTCCGACACGGCAGCAGCTGCAGCCCTTCGGGCCTGTCGGTACCCTGCAACCGAGTCAGGAGTCCTCCAGGATATCATATCCCGGAAGGCCTCCTTCTTCAATCGGACGGCTTCCCTGACCACCGGTGTCCACCACGGTGTCCGAGGGTTACCGCCCCTTGAGGAACCTAAGACCCTGAGGCCACAGCTAGCCGCTGCAGCTTCAGCAATGGAGGCTTTGAACACTGCCCACTCCGGCTCAATGTCCCCAACCTCCACAGGAATGCCAGAAAAACTCCGCCGGAGGTGTGAGTTGTAGATACCTAGGACGGGGGCCTCCTCCAGACGTTCCCAGTTCACCCGCACTACTCGTTTGGGCTTACCAGGTCTATCCGGAAATTTCCCCCATTCCCTGATCCAACTCACAACCAGATGGTGGTCGGTTGACAGTTCCGCCCCTCTCTTTACCCGAGTGTCCAAAACATGCGGCCTCAGATCAGATGACACGATCACAAAATCGATCATTGATCTTCGGCCTAGGGTACTCAGGTACCAGGTACACTTATGAGCACCCTTATGTTCGAACATGGTGTTTGTTATGGATAATCCATGACTAGCACAGAAGTCCAATAACAAACGACCGCTCGGGTTCAGATCAGGGAGGCCGTTCCTCCCCACCACGCCTCTCCAGGTATCTCCATCGTTGCCCACGTGGGCGTTGAAGTCACCCAGCAGAACTACGGAGTCCCCTACTGGAGCCCCATGCAGGACTCCATTCAGGGTCTCCAAGAAGGCCGAGTACTCTGAGCTGCTGTTTGGTGCATACGCACAAACAACAGTCAGAGTTTTCCCCCCTACAACCCTTAGGCGCAGGGAGGCGACCCTCTCGTCTACCGGGGTAAACTCCAACACCGCGGCGCTCAGCCAGGGATTTATGAGTATCCCCACACCCGCCCGGCGCCTCACGCCCTTGGCAACTCCGGAGATGAATAGAGTCCAACCCTTATCCAGGAGTACGGTACCAGAGCCGAGACTGTGCGTGGAGGTAAGCCCCACCAGATCTAACTGGTAGCGCTCCACCTCACTCACAAGCTCCGGTTCCTTTCCCCACAGCGAGGTGACGTTCCACGTCCCCAGAGCCAGCTTCTGCCGCCCGGGTCTGGTCCGTCGAGACCCCTGACCTTCGCTGCCACCCATGTGGCTGCGCACCCAGCCCCAACGGGTCTTCCCACAGGTGGTGGGCCCATGAGATGAAGAGAGGGGGGGTGCCACGTAGTTTGTTCGGGCTGTGCCCGACCGGGCTCCGTGGCAAACCCGGCCACCAGGCGCTCGCCATCGAGCCCTCCGTCTGGGCCTAGCTCCAGACGGGGGCCCCGGGCTTCCTCCGGGCCGGGTCACATCTCCTCTTCCGTCGATATTCATGGTTATACCATGACAAAATGTAGAAAAGTCCAAAGGGGGTGAATACTTATGCAAGGCACTGTAACAGGTTGAACTTGTGCTGCGTGGTCACGCCCTCTCTGGGACACATAGGGCAGGTGTTGACACAATAATCCTGAGTTTAGAGGACAGCAGCAAGCCTCAAGGTAGGTACTTTTTACTCAAGATAACTAATTGCACCTGATGAAGAGAGGAAGGATCTGGATTTTTATATAAATACAAATCTACATAGTACCTGTCCTCTACAAATATACAAACATTTCTGGTCTAAAAGGGTTATGCAGGTTGTTTGAAAGAAAACTGTCATGCATGAGATATTAAGATGACCCTTAGATGTTGAGGCTTCACAAGGTTTTCATGCGTTAATATGAGATTTGATGGTGAAAGGATTGTTTATTGTTTATACAGAGAAAAGTGTGTGTGGATGACTAAGAATTAGAGTTGTAAGTGAGTAATGAGGTGGGAGCTTATTTTTACTATGATTGTGTCAACTCAAATATAAAATGACATTGTGTTATTGATATAGGGGTTTTGTGATCACATGTACAGTCAAATGCCAGCGCCATAATCGTTCAATCCAAATTCGCTGGGCATGAAGAAGTATTCCCAGTGGAGGCATTTGAAACATGTAACACACCCTTTGTTTTGTTGATGAAAGCAGGAAATGACCGATGCCATTAAATGCCATTAAACAAACAAAAAAGACCTGAAATAAACCTGTTTCTCCTCAGGTACGTTATGTCGTCGCAGTTGGCCGTGTTGTGCCTCCTGCTCCTGCACACCGGGGCTCATGGCTTCGCGATATTACCCGGGAAATCTGAGAGTCACCTGGAAATCACTGCGGCTGCAATCTTAAATGTTGTTGTGCAAGTGTGCCGTGATCTGGCTCAAGCTGAAGGGACAGACTTCACATTTCCTGTAAGAGTTCCCTTCCCTGGAAGTTTGCACCAGAAATTACTTCGTCTCTGTTAGTGATGTCGGTATGGGTTGACTCAGTGTGTGTGTTTGTGTGTTTGTGTGTGTGTAGTCGCAGCCTTACACCACAAAGGCTGTTGCTGTTGCATGCAACGCCAAAAAATCCTCCAGGAGTTTCCTGCTGGGCGTCAAATATGTCATATTTCGGAACGTACGGGTGGACCTCCGTCATATACTCAACGGGAGCTTCCACTTTGACAATGAAATGTTTGTGCAAGGAAGGAGAATCATCGCAGAGGGAGTCCAGGCCGTCAAGGCGAGCAGCAAGCAAGACAACTTTCATTCAGCAAGGGAGAAACTGGGGCAGATTTTACATCCATTACAGGTATGCATCATTAAAAGGTTTACTCATTTCAATTCAGATAGATTTGATGAGTTATTACCTCTTTTCTTCTTTGGTTAAGGATTTCTACAGTCATAGTAACTGGGTGGAGCTGGGGAAGAAATTCCCAAACTCGAACCTGATCAGACCCGATACCAGCATCGGAAACCTAGCAGGTAGTGAAACAGTTGAGGAATGCAGTCCGGGTGTGATTGAAATGATTTCCAAGAAGAAACCAAATCAGAATCAGAATCAGAATCAGAATGTATTTATTGCCAAGTAGGTTTACACCGACAAGGAATTTGCTCTGGTTATTGGTGCAACACAAAATAAATAAATATAAATACAACACACATAAGAAAAGCAATAAAAAAGAAACATATATATATTTACTCACTATTTACTTCTCATTTACTCACTTTTTCTAATAATTATACAAAGGAACATTTATTTAGACATAAACATATCTAAATAAAAATATATAAAAGATAGAAAGATTGAAAAGTGAAAGTAAAAAGTGAAATGCAAAATGCAAAACATTGAACAGTGTCAGATTGCAATATTCAATGTAATGCAATATAATACAATATAATATAATGTGTTAATTTAACACATCCTTGAGGTGTGGGGGCGGAATAAAAGTCTTGTTGATGAACTTTCCCTCAGATATAAGCAGAGCAACGTGTCGAAACTGTGATGGAGACGACTGCACCAACAACATTCTGGAGGACGTCATAGCGCAGGGGATACTGACCTCCGGTTATTTTGGTGTTGTGCCTGTGGTCTCAACCAAACCAGACGGTAAATAATTTGTTAACTTACCAATTCATGCTGCAGTGAATATAACCAAGAAATCTCTATTACATGTATTTTAAGCTGCAGTCAGACGTGCACTGATTATCTCATTCTCTGGAGGGGCTGTACCTGAGAATGCAAATTTCCAATTGAGAGACTCCAGACTTTCTCAGGCCAGCCCCCCTTTGTATAAAACTCAATGGTAATGCCCAAAGGAGCCCATGTCAGACAGCAGCAGGAGATCCTCCAGAGGATTCACCGTGAAGCGATAGGCGCGATGAAGACGTTTGAAAACACATGAAAGAGACGATATTAAAATAACAAACAATGACTTTCGGGGTGAAAAAGTGGAACCGCACACGTAGAAGACACAGACGAAGATGTCAAGGGAGATTTGCAGAGAAAGCTCCAGAGATAACTGTGTTGAACGTTGTTCATGTGTGAAAGACAAACCCCGGAGAAATCCGGCCCCCATTAGTTGGACATTCTGCAGAGTACATTTTAGATAGATATTACTACAATAACTTTCCTAATAACTTAAACATCTAAATACTCTAAATACTTAGAATTCTAGTGTTACTGCTCACTGATTTAAAACTGGTGAAAACTTTATAAGTTGAGATTTTAATTTTCACACTGTATTTGTTGGACAGGTAAATGCAGCCACGGAGGACGGTTGGATCAAACAAGCAACATCAGGCCTAAAGGTGGAATCAACAAAGACACGTTTGATTCCAATCACGGACATCTCCACACTGAAGCAGCAAACATGGCCGTAGCTGCAACCGGTCAGCTGCTAGACGACGTTCGAGGGGCCGCCGGCGACAGAACCTTCCTCCAGTACGAAACCCTCTCTGCACGTTTCAATGTGCACAGTTGCTCAAAGTTTTTTTTCCAATCTCTCTTCCATCTGTCTACGTGCCCTCAGGATGTTGGGAATCTCCAAAGGATCCAGTAAAGCTCTTTGTTTTGTGATCGACACGACAAAGAGCATGAGTGATGACATTGAGGCAGTGCGGAGTGTCACTTCCTCCATAATCAACAGCGAAGTGGGAACGGAGAACGAGCCCTCCACTTACATTCTTGTACCGTTCGGTGACCCAGGTAGGATGATTGGGACATTTTATTTTGAAAAGGCGCACCTTCTGTTCATCTTAAACTGTGGCATGGGTTAACCAGTAGATTTTCATGCGTCATTGTAGAAACGTGAATTCTTTCTCCTGTTTCCAAATGTTGTACAGAATTTGGGCCGTTGACGAAGACGACAGACCCGCAGGTGTTCAAGAACGCTATCAACTCCCTGTCGCTAACTGGTGGAGGAGACGACGCAGAGATGAGTTTGTCTGGGCTCAAGGTTCGCTGACGTCTTTGAGTCGATTCAACTACTTGAATTTCTTAACTATAAACCATCTTAAGTGTTTGATTTGCTTTGACTCAGCTGGCTCTAACCGCTGCTCCCTTCAACTCCGAGATCTTCGTCTTCACTGATGCGCCTGCTAAAGACAAACACCTTAAAAGTGCATTGATTGCACTCATAGAGCGAACTCAAACAGTGGTGAGTAACAAATACACTTTTCTGTTCTTTTATGTGACTAAAAACCATCCATCCATTATCTTCCACTTATCCGGGCTGGTGTGGTAGAAAGGGTTTTCCAGATGTCCCTCTCCCTAGCCACGATTTCCAGCTCTTCTTTGGGGGTCCCGAAAGGGTTTCCAGGCCAGATAGGATATCAATGCGTGTTTCCTTTTTGCTTTGGGTGGCATGGTGGTAAAGCGGTTACCACTGCCTGTGGTTCAAACCCTGGTTCTGGTCTTTCTGTAAAGAGTTTGCATGTCCTCCCCATGTCTGTGTAGGTTTTTTTCTGGTAATTCCTTTTGTTAATTGCATGGTTTGCATAGTTGAAAATAACTCACGCCTGGCAGCTAGTCTGACACGCCCCCAAAACAACGCCAGGTAAATCAGAGGCTGATATTTCCCTTCATGCGCTGGAAGCAGTTAACCAATCACAACAGAGAGCACACTGGGCTTTATCAGGCGGGGTGGCTTTGAACCAAAACCAAGCGTTTCAGACAGAGGCTGAAAAGAGGAGCTGCAGCAATGAAGTGTGAAGAAAGTGTAGAAAACGTTAGAGCAGTAAACCTTTTCAAGAAATAACCCAAATTAAAACTATGAACCCGAATTGACCATAATATGTCTCCCCTTTATAAATTAATGAAGAAACTAATAAAAAGATAAACTTGAGAATAATGTAATAGATGACTATATTATACCTTCATTCGGAGGATGTTTTGTACGTTAATCATTACTTTAGTCCTTCCACACTCGATGATCTCATTCACATTTTTGTTCTCCAGGTGAACTTCATGATTACTGACTCAAATGTGACCAATCTTCGGATTCTGAGAGACAAAACCAGGAGATGGAGGGCGATCGCCACATCAGACGCTCAGGTGTACAGAGACCTGGCTCAGGCTTCAGGAGGTCAGGCTATTGAAGTCACGAAAACTGAGCTCCCCGTGGCCACCAGCATCATAACAGAGTCCACCAGCTCCTCATTGGTAATGGCACCACCATCTCACTGCTGGTTAGCATTGTCACCTCAAAGATCTCAGCTGTGTGACTGGTTTCATGCGATTTGTCCAGGTGACCCTCCTGCAAGCAGCCAGGAACCCGGGCAAAACCGAGAATTTCTTCTTCAGGGTCGATGTGTCGGTAACAAACCCGAGAGTTTACATCACCGGGCGATCTGTCACTTTCACTCTCATCAGCCCCAACGGTAATAATGCCTCTTTAAATACATACACTACTCCACAACACTAATTATTACACCATATGCAGATTTGATGTTTCATGGAGCAAAGCAGCAGCAACAATTTGGGCTCAAATCTATTTAATTCTGTGTAATCGCTGTTATCATCAGGCAGCAAATCCATTTTCCTAATTTATTCAAAGATCTTTCTCTCTTTTGAAAGAATAATTCTAAGACATATAAGAGTTTAAGTTTTAAGCATCAACAAGGTCTGTGAGGTGGTCTGGTGTGAATAGAGCTGTAACGGTCACACTGTGCATTTCTGTTCTTTTACAAAAAGGAGGTGCTGCACATATTATGCATTTGTTATTTCTTACCAACGAGCTGTTTTGGTTTTGTTTGAAGGTGAATCACAGCAAAGCACCGACGCAACAGGGTCACTGATCACCTCGTCGCAGTCTGTGGGAAACTTCCGCAGTCTGCGTATAAAAACAGAAGTTGGACCATGGGAAATAAGAATGGTGTCGACTAATCCCTACACTCTGAAGGTCATAGGTGAGAAAATCATGGATGATTAAGATTGATCAGAAAATCAATCCCTACACTTAAAAATGAATCCTTGCTGTGGCTTGGAGCTCAGAAAGCACGTTCTCCTCCTGTATGCTTGACACGTGCAGGAAGGTTTTGTGTTCTCATCACAAATGTATCTGAGAAATGCAGCTGAAGTTATAAAGAGATTCCTTCTTGAGATACCACATCAGGTTCAGCTACTGTTCCCTTACAGCCTTAATCTTTCATTGTAATCTTGCATGGAACTCCAGCTTCCTCCCCCAGTCCAAAGACAAGCAGCTTCGGTTCATCAGCAACTCTAAATGGCCCATAGGTGGTTGTTTACTTCACCTTTATAGTTTCTCTTTTTCTTAGCTCAGAGTCCTGTTGACTTCCTGTTGGACTTCGTGGAGGCGTCGCAGGGCCCATTCGCTGGATACGATACACTTGACACACGCCCCAGAGCTGGTAAAGGAATGCTTCAGTGTGAATTTGATGATGCGCGAAAACCATCAAGTCATGATAAAAATCAATTTCTTTAAAAGGTGTGAACGGTACCTTGTTGGTGACTTTAACGGGGAGTGACTCTGGTAAGCTGACAGAAGTCACCCTGGTTGAATCAAGTGGGTCAAAGGAGGTAAATGGAGTTGTGGAGTCACAGGGAAGCGGAAATTTCTTGGTCCGGGTTGACCAGATGCCGTCGGAGGAGTTTGTGGTGCGGGTGAAGGGGCAAGATGGCAGCTCTTCATCAGGCATCTTCCAAAGGCAAACGCCTACCAACTTCAGAGCCTCTAATGTGACTATCAGCGTGAGTACCCATCCCAGACCATCAGAAGCTGTATTTCAAACATCAGCATTTCATCACTACAAATACTTTATCCTCTCTCTGTATTTAGGCCGATTCAAATCCCATCCTAGTTCCAGGAATACTATTCTCTGTGCCCTTCACCGTGACGACCGGTGGAACCGGGGGGAACTTCACCATCCGAGCCACCCACAACCAACAACGTTTTAACTCAGTATCTCCAACCTCTCTAATCCTGGTATCTGGAAACAGTACCGACGGCACAGTGGAAATCACAGCACCGCTCAACACGCCATCTGGAACTGATTTCACCCTGACCATTGAGGCCGAGGCTCCAGGGGGCGCTGACACCAACTACGTCATGCTGCGTTTCTCGGTTCTTAACAAGGTAATACTCCCACTTAAGAGTCATATGTATTAATAGATAACGAAGTTAGAAAACAATATATAGCTTTTTACTCCTCTTTAAAAAATGTAAAAACTAATTTGTCACTTCACATGTCAATCTCTTTAGTGTTTTACTATTTTACAACCTCCTTCCCGGGCCATGCTTAATGACTTAACACATCACTCTAACATCTTTCATATGAAAGCTTGAGTTGATTCTCTTTGTCTGATGTCAGATGATAGTGATGATGATGCTGGTACTCCCGGCTGGTATCAGCCAAACAACTTTTTCAAAAGAATTATCATCACACAGATCCGAAGACAGTGATTCCTCCGTCATGTGAAACTCTTGTTTTTTGAATTTATGAGATCTGTCTGGAGATTTCCTGCAGTTTATTTCTGTGGTTTCTTCAATATCTCGGTTCGTATTAGTAATCTGCTCCGAGAGGTTGTTGGTACAGTTTTACTTTCTTTGGTTCTACCAGCTCCACAGTGGCCACAAATACATTTTACTGGAAAAGGCTGCAGCTTGTTAGCGATGAGCTCGATCACTGTAAAACATGCCTGCGTAGGATTGTGTCTCCAACGAAGAGAGTTCACTTGAGAGCATCGTCCGTACAACTCATCCGGTTTGGCAGCATGTTTCCAGCTGAGGCCTGACACTTGAACGCATGGCTTCTCTTTCACTTTTAACAAAGAGATAGTTGCTTTACCACTTCTCTGATGAAGTGTGGTATGACTTTCACTTTTCTTTTCTTTTCTTGGTAATAAAGCTGTGTGTTGCACTGGGTCTTCACCACCCGGACATGTTTTTCAAATTTGTTCTGTTTTCTTTACTCTTCATGAGATTTACTTTTTTTCTAAGTGGTTTATTTTGTATTCATGGCCTGGTTGACAGTTCAGATTAAATTGTCTCATGGGCCAAACATGTCTCGTAGTTCAGAAATATATTTTCTATTTAACCTTTGTTTTATATAAATTACACGTTTTACTTTTACATGACATTCATTAATATATTAACTCATTAGTCATGTCATCTGCCTTTTCTTGTCCTCACAGGTGACCGATTTCACCAAGCCGGTGTGCCAGCTGCTCAGCCTGCAGTCCCGGTGCTCTGGTGCCTGCAACTCATCGACCTGGGAGCTGTCGGTGCAGGTGACTGACGGGGATGACGGGGTGGGTGTCGAGCGTGTCAGCCTCAAACAAGGAAACGGCTCCTTGAACGCCAGCCAGGCCGCTGGCAACGCAAACATAATGCTGGTGTCCTACAGGGCGTCTTGCTGCTCACCTGACATGGAGCTGCTGGCTGTGGATCGGGTGGGAAATGTAGGCCTCTGTTTCTACTCTCTCACAGGGAATCCGCCAGCTGCCCTCTCTTCATCCACCAAAGTCACTCAATCACTCTTTCTTTTCCTGAGCATGGTGGTGTTCTGGCTCCATGTTACGACTGTGGGGGGGGATTCAGTGACTCCAGGAAAGCTCTGACCAACCTGCTGTATAACTGCAATCTGATGGGTCCCGACGGTTTGGGCACAAGGTGTTTTCTTTTTCTAAAGTAGAGCTAGTGGCAATAATGATTATTGCAGTCTTACATTAAAAACTGATTTTCATCTGCATTGTAAAAGTAGTTTTCCCTCAGAGAGATGAGGTCTGAGGACTTTTGTGATCATTCTGCTGTCGTGTGAATCCTGGTAGAGAGAAATCCTGTTGCCTCCCCTGTGTATGCTTCACCAACAAATGGAAATGACATTTTATTTCTTTAAAAAAAAAGAAATTTATTGTTGTCATAATGGTGTCTAATGTATAATCCTTAACAGAAAACAAGCGTTGCTTTTCACATTTTGCTACAAGTTCAACAATTTCTGTCCAGTTTCCTTTTTCACTATTTACATTTTGAAAAGTTTTCAAAGGGGCTCATTTAAATCAACTGTTCATTGATTATGTGACAGGGGTCATGTGTCATGAAGCGAATACATGTGTTGAGAAACACACTGCTCTCCTACGCATGTTAATGGTGACATACTGGTGGTACCAGTATGTTTACTACCATGTAAATGGAAAAGTTTGAAGATTAAATTTACACACACAAAAAAAGCCATCCCGTTGTTGATACTTTTTGAAGAAACTTATTTAAAAAAGTGATAACAGCGTCCACTTACTTTACACCTTTATCACTACTTGCACATGTCCCTCTAACCTGCAGCCTCCTCAGTCCACTTGTGCACCCTTGTCAAATCACTTTAACTGGTGTAAATACTTCAAAATATCTTTGCAATAGCATTAAAGGTACATTATGATAAAACCGAAGGGGGGATTATGCTGAATCAGACTCAGAAAGGGTTTGAGATACGGGTGTGTTTTGTTAAAAAGGGTTACACAGTCAGTTTGCATCTAGATTTTCCACATTCCTGCCCTTAAATGGCCCAGTTCAAGGGACAACAGTGTTATCTGAGTATGTGGGAGAGCGGGTCCTCGACAGCTCAGCGGAAATGTGTTACTACGAAATTCAGACCAGTTCTTCAGAGGGTGTGTTCACATGCACATCAGACAGTGCCATTGGTGTACTGCGAAAGCTTATTCTCCAAGTCACAGATTCTCTTCTCCTGAGACAAAACTGTGGCCTTCAGATTCTGAATCTCCTCCAACAACCTGTCGAGCAACTGAGGCTGGACAGGAGGAGACAGGAGAGAAGGAGAGGGGGGGGGGAAACAGAAGAGGAAAGAAAGAAAACAGACAGCGACAGGGAGGGGAAATTAAAGGATAAAGGAAAGGAGAGAGGAAAAATAGGTCAAGGACAGTGAGCGACTAGACAAAACTAAACCAAAACAAAGAAGGGAGCTCTGGAAAAATAAAGTGGTGGGTGGGTACAAACAGAAAAGAGATGATCAGAAAAGGGTCAAACAGAGATATACATGAGGTCAGGAGTAACAGTGCATTCAGGTTATAGACCACAAAGATAAATAAACAAAAAAATCTGTGTAATGTTACAACAGGTGAGCCACAGAACTTACTGGCAGGCTGTTGGTGTCCAAAGTGGACAGGCTACGTCGGGTGGTGGGTCTGGAGTCCAGCATGTTCTTCTTCGCCACTTTGAGCTCTCGGCTCTTTGGCGGCACGTAGCCCTCCTTCATGGACATCAGGATCGGGTCCTCGTCGCGGCCGTCCATCCACTCCTCGGGCTCCATGGCGGGCTCGGGCCCGGCTGTGTCTGGGTACAGGTCGTCCTGGAAGAGGTCCGACTGTGCCAAGGTCAGAAAAGGAGAGGATGAGACGGTGATTGCTTTTGCAGGGTTAATACATTGTCTTTGTTTTTATTGTTAACTTTTCTTTCTGTCCTTTGGAAATGTCAGCAGATTGTGAAATGGAATGGGAATCATATAAAAATTCACTAAATAGCTAAATAAAAACACCTCACTATTGAAATAACAATAAAAAGTACTGTATTCAAAATATTACATAAGTAAAAGTACAGAAGATTTCACATTACAATTAAACTAACTCATAATTACATTTTGTTGCAGCGTCAGTGTTAAAAAAATGTCTTGACATAAGCAGAACGTTAAGTTTGTAGCTGATAAAGTGGGAGCTGATTTTAATTTCCATTTGTGTGTAGAAATTTGACACAACAGCAAAAACAGTAGCAGCACTAAGGAGATGTGGTGAAATGGGAGTATTGGTCACACGATAACAAAATACAAATACAATGTAATTATTGTGCAATATGCCAGATTTCTATTGTGTAATATGTCCATGGAATATAGATAATATGTGAAATATGTGTAGAGCACTAATCTTTACTGTGATTCTTAGTTTATGTCATTAGACTGTGGTGTTGAGCAGAACTAGTATCTATAGCTGTGGGAAAAAGTTATGAACTGAAAAGTACAATATTGTCCTCTGACCTTTCGTGAGATTTAAGCAGTAAGTATCATAAAGCTGAAATATATGAAAGTAAAAGTACCTCAAAATTACAGTAGTTGAGTAAATGTCCTGTGCTCGGTTGTGAGGTTTGATCAGTGAGTCAGTGGGACTTACTTTTCTAGGCACTGTCATTGTGATGGGTTCACACTTCTTGTCCAGCAGCTTGAATAACCTGAGAGAGTTTATACATAATGTCTGTTTTAGAGTGAGTAAATATAACAGGACTTCATTTGGCCGACATAAACATTTGTGTGATTATTGCAGGTGATAATAAAAGATGATCAGGCTTTGAGGACACTGCAATAACTAATATATGTCCTCATGAATGCCATTAACCTTTAGTCTGGAGGGTGACACACTGACATATCCACTGAGCAAACTAGAAAGACACAAACCTCTGCCAACAGTTGCCTTAAATTTAATTAAGTTGCAGAAAATCACACCGACTCAAACTAATCAGTCCCTTCAATTTCTAATTTAGAAAAAATGCTATATGAAAACAGACAATTTAAATATGCCTGGTTTTTTTTCAACCATATCCTAAAACTATTTCCTGAGAAATCTTAAAAAATATAAATTGATCGAGGCCCTAACTCACAATGTGCAAAAAAATGATTCCTGAATGTTTGTTCGAAACCACTGCAAAATTGATTGGATTCTCTCCTGACCCATGTTTCATCCTTCTGACAAATTGTGTCCAATAGTTTTTTGCGTAACCAGAAACAAATTAGTGGAGGAGGTTAAAACCCTAAACTCCTGGACAGAGGTAATAAGATATATAAAACATGAGAAAGACCTCTAATGACTGTTGATATCAATATCAAGCGTGCTGCACGTACCATCTCATAATATTATGGATTTGTCCTCATGCCCCAAAACTGGATTTGATCTTGAAAACCTTCCTCTAGTGACATATTTCCTCTCGTTCTCTCTTTACCTCCCACCCAACGAGCTGGGGTCTGAGTCATTGCACAGTTTGGTTCTTACCGGGCGATCTCACATTTGCTGACGTCCACTCCTCTCTTTGGCATGAAGCCCATCCCCCTCTGCGGCTCCTTGGTGCTGAAGGTGTTGAGGTAGTGGACGTAGGGCGGCTCCTCTGTGATCTCAAAGTAACGGACACTGCTGTCCCCCTACACACACACACACACACACACACACACACAACCAGACACACAAACACACAGCACGAATAAAAACAGGTCAAATAAAAGTTGACATAGTCATAATTAACACACATGCACACGTGTCTATACATTTAGTACACTTAAATACTGTGTACCTTCCCACAGAGGTAGACCATGTTTGCATCGGCATCATAATATGGTAACAACACTCCATTGCTGGTGTCCAACTCCAACAGGGCAATCGGCTCCTCGAAGTTCGTCTGTGGAGAATTAAACAACATTGAAGAGAAGCCATTTTTTGTTTTGTACGTGCATATATATATATATATGTGCACATATAGTATTGGTTTCCCTTTTTGATAATGCATGAGTAGTATATATATAATAACGGTTTTCTACCGGGTCCCAGAGCCCGAGCTCTCTCTGGCTCATCCTGGTGAATCCGGTGGTGAAGATGTTCCCGTCTCTGGTGAAGATGGCTCTCATTGGCCGGATCCCGTCGTGCGGAGCCAGACGTTCCTGTAGATCAGCCGAGGACAGACTTTACTACAAAAACTCAACTAAGGGCTAAAGATAAACAAATTTAACCTCTATATCCTCTTGTTGAATTGTACATTACTCTGCTATTTGTCTTGTGACCTATTAATATAAAAGCAGTTTTTTCTTCATTTGATCAAAACCCCCAAAAGTCACTTGGTAAATATGAATGAATTGTACTGTTGTGTTGGTATTTCATGTTTATTCTCTACTCACTCACCGCCACCACCTCCCTCTTGCGGGGGTCGCAGACACGCAGCCGTCGGTCCTTACAGGTGGTGCAGAACAAGCTGCCGTTTCGGTTCCAGCTGATGCTGTAGATGAGGTCGGGGTGGTCATCCATGGAGACGAGAGGCTCGCCCGTCCCCACGTTCCAGACGATTACCAGGTTATCACTGCCTGGAGGGGGCGATGGGAACAGTGTTAAAAGATGGACGTCTGGACGGAGGCTGAATGGTGTGCGTGTCCTGAGACATCTCAGGACGTGTTTGTGTGTGTATCCTACCTGCAGTGAGGAGGATGTTGCGTGCGGTCGGGTGCCAGGTGACGATGCCCACACGCTTGGAGTGTCCCTCCAGGATCACGACTGGGTCGGAGAGGGGGCGGGTCAGAGAATGATCTGGGATCTGCCAAACCTGGAGAGGAGGGAGGTCGGATTGAAGAGCCGGTGTTGTAATGTTGATAACAAATCATTTATACCATGTGATTACAAATGACTGGTTCATTTAACTGGGCTGTGGATTGTGTATCTGATGTTATGGTTGAAATAGTTACTGCATTACTTCGATATATGACATCATTTCCTGACTACATAGTGATGTCAAGCCGACATCAGTCCATTATTTAAAGAAATGTTTTATTTATTTAAATCTATATAACCTTTAGATCCTGTTTATGTTCCTATAAGATGCAGAGATATCTTAATAAATGTGTTTTATATATATTTTGTTGATGTTGACCTTTGACCTTTGACCAATCAGCTCTTACAACCATCATCACAGATCTAACATGTCACAGTTCTTCATATAAAACCTTTATTGTGAAAAGCAAATCATGGCATTTTGTTACATGAACAGGTGTAACTTTCTGCACACATGCTGTGTGATCGAGAACACAAACTACACACAGACACACACACACACCCACACACACCCACACTCTCTAATGAGGCTTATCAGATGACAGAATGATCCGTTGACATCACAGTTATGGCCTCACTGTAACTGCACAGTGGTTACACAAAGAGGACCGGACAGCTGCAACTGTCTGTCTGTGTGCTGCACATAAACTACACACTCACACACACACACACACACACACACACACACACAGTGAGTGAGAACATCCCAGCAGCTGCTGCCATAGGAGAGGCAGCGATTCGATCATTCCTGTGATGTTGTTGTGAACAAGTGTGAACTGAACTGATGCACAGATCCATGTTGAGACGAGAGACACGTTGTCTTAACTCCAACTAAAATAATTTTGTATGATTTACACATGATGACGTACTTGACATGTTGCACAGTTGAGCATGAAGCACAAATCAGATATAAGTCAATTACTGTTCATATTATCTAGTTATTGTATCTGTCAATGAGGCTGAAAATGTCTCTTGAAAATCTCCCAGCTCATACTATAATATTTAAAACAAGATAATTAAACGTTTTTATGGATTTTTTCACAGGGTAATGCACAGATCTTGATTGAAAACTCTAGTATATTTATTGAGCTGAGTGTGTTCCAGTTGGAGCGGATACAACTGCTGCATGTGTTCAGATTTATTCAAATCAATACTTTTGATCATTTGTTCCACAACTGTTGTTGATTGTTGTTAAACTGCAGCTCTTCTAGTCAACACATTCTTGTTTTTACTGTACAGTTTATTATATTATACTGTGTATTTATGTGCTTTTAAGCAGATGCACATAGTTGAGAGTAAAATATGTTGCATTGTTTTCTATAGCCTCTCTTTTAGGACTGTTTTTACTGACAAATAAATCAGTTAGGTTATCAGACCACTTCCTTTTTGCTTTAATGTTTCTATCATAGGATCCAGACCATTGTGTGTATGACTGTTGGCTGATGTCTGAGCTCGGCTGACTGACGTTCTGGTTCCTTTATCACACAAACAGGGACGGGTCTGAGCAGCAGGGTTAGCAGCTGTGTTAACTTAAGCAGCTGTGACAGAGACGTCTGAGGACAGACCCCAGCCTGTGTCCAACCTGTGGAGGACAAAGTGTGACGAGCAGACTGATGAAGAGGAGGAGACGAGGCAGAGCAGGTGGGCGGACAGACAGACAGGTAGATGCAGCGATGCCTCCACTGATCCAGGTCCCTTATCGCTCATTATACTCAGGCGGGCGACAAACTATGAATGTTACCTGAGTCACCGAACAACAAACTCCTCCACATGCATTACCAGCTTCCCCCCCCACACTTACCATTGCAGTACAATCCTCCGAGCCACTGGCCAGGATGTTGTCGTCATGCGGGCACCAGTCGATATCGAGGACGGGCCCGGCGTGGCCGACCACCAGCGGGTAGTCCTTGCCCACGCGACCCGACTGCAACACACCAGCAGCACAGACACACAGGAGTGAGTGAGTGAAACAACTCACCACGACACTCACACATTCCTCATGACAGGAGAAAGAGGTAGTGATGATCAGATGATAAAACGACAAGAAGTGAAGGTTAAACATCGGATACTACACATGAAGCACCTCAGTATTTCAGTGAGGAACAGGCACACACGTTCAGAGTGAAAGTTTGTAAACTGGTTCATTCAGTAGCTGCTCCCCAGCTTTGCATGGTCTCACACGTCCCCCTAGTGGAGGAAATAACAGCAATATTTTGGGGAAATCGTTCAAATGGTGATACAAGCGTGAAATTTGGTACAAATCATCTTTGAAGGTCACTCTTCGATTTAGGAATCGGGGCCACTCGAAAATCAAAAATGGCCGCCATTTATTTCAAGATGGCCACCATGGTTAGACTGATTTTGCATTTCAGCATAATCTTTGCTTATTCTTTGTAGATGTCAATAATATCGGACTCCCATAGTATGTTTTTGAACATTTTCAAACAGGAGTTACCAGTTATAACCATCTGAAACATTTCTAAAACATGTCATAGGCTAACTGTGTTATAGGTCACGGGGAAAACTACGTGAAGTTTAGGGTTAATTAGAGGGATAGAGGTATTTGGGGGATATACAGCATAGGAGAACAGTAAAAATAGTAGCTAGATTTGTGTGATTGGCTGTCTGGTACTATATAAGGAGTAGCACTACCCTCTGTTCTCATTCCATATACAAACCAACCTTTAAGCTATGTGTAGAGGACAGTAAAAATAGGTCTGGAGAAGCTGTGGATTTCTTTTGGTCAGGGAGCCCATTCACGATGGATTCCAATCCATGACATCGTTTCAACAATTGGGCCAGAAAGATCCAGTGGCCTACCATTTTTCCATGCATTTAGTGGGTGTGATGTTGTGTCTGCATTCCGTGGCAAGGCTAAGAAATCTGTATGGCAAACATGGAATGTGTGTGATGAAGTGTCAGGGACATTTACCAAGCTCAGTCTATGTCTCAGTCTATGTCTTGAAAAATGACCGCCATATTGGATTTTTGGATGGCCCCCATTCTAAAGTTAAAGAGATGACCCAGAAGAATGGTTATGCCAAATTTCATGCTTGTATCACAAAATGAACGATTGTTACCCTTATTTCCTCTACTACCCTGAACAGACAGAGTTTAGTTGTGGAACCTTTAGACAACTTATACAAAAGGACCTAGTGCTGACATTGTTTTCTCCTCTACTATTTCCAAAAGCAGGAACAAACTTTCAAACAACGATGAACGAGGAGGCCTTAAAGGGGACATATTATGAAAATTCCACTTTGGTAGTGCTTCTACACGTTAATGTGGGTATCTGTCATGTCTACCGTCCCAAAACTCTGGAAAAAAACAACTCCCGTGATTTGTTGTGGTTCCTCTATGTCAGAAACGAGTGCGTCGAATGGGATTACGACCAGAATCACAGTCTCGCTACATGGCCTTGGACTCAAAACAGGTCAATCTGAGGAGGGCTGTTTTAGACAGGGTAAAAAGGTGCTGGTTTAAATGATCCTTGTGGTATTTTGACCAAATTTTTTTTACAGACATTTCATTAAGACCCAAAGGAACCATATCAACTGTGTTATGTAAAATGGGCATAATATGTCCCCTTTAACATAAAAAGCCACCACAGCACAACAGGTAGGAAACTCCTTCGGCTGAAAGTAATAGAGTTATGTGATAGAAAAACTGATCATTAGGGGGGATAATCAGTAAAATCGATACTATGCATATAGGGTTTGATATCTAGGAATATTTCCATGTGAACATGCATATCAGCTTTTGAGATATGTAACCCTGCACACACACACACACACACACGCACACACACACACACACACACACACACACACACACACACACACACACACCAGCAGAAACACACCCTGAGTGAGTGTGTATTTATATCCGAGCGACGAGGCGTTGAAAGGGGAGTTTTTCTTGTGGCCTGTTGGGGACCCGGAGGGGGGGAGATGCAGGTCGGTGTGTATTATTAGCATGAGTCTTTTCACGATGACTCCAGTATATAATCACGTCCACCTCCGAGCGTCTCTGAAAAACGGTGAATCACTCTGCGTCTTTAGTGCCACAGACACACGCTGATGAATCCCGGCTGCGTCGGTCGCCTTGTTTCACCCGGAATATAAACTGTTTATCTCATAAAGTGGGACAAAAGTGCTCATCACACTCTGTACAGTCCGATTATAACACCAGAGATATACTCATGTGGTTTAAAACATAAAGTTCACACGTTATTTACATTATTCAAACACCGTAACTATATATATCTTAGTTTTTTTAATAACTGTATTTTTCGTGTTATTCAATTTGGCTTCTTCACTTCAGTGACTCAAGCCCCTGGACTGGAATGTTAAAAAACGTACTGCAGCATCATTGATTGAAGAGAGAAAACAGATACAGGTTGCAGTTCCTAATGCCTCCCCCTCGAAACACAGACTGCAGTTTAGTGTTGTCTTTGTGGCGTCCATCATGGCCTTTATTTTAAGGCGATGTTGTCATCATCATGATGCACGAGTAACTTTAACACCACGCCGAACCATCGAAGCTTTAAATGTCTGAAGTGTCTCGACCTGTCACTGTATATTCAGGGCGTCCTTCTTAAATATAGATAAATATAGATTCTAGGTTTTTATCATGTTGAACTCACATTCATTTCCCTATTTGAGCCTTTAAACTCTACCAAATGTGATGTACAGGCCTGGTTATCAGTTTTAATTTGAAAAGGTTGCATTTGATAACATTTCTGCATCAACATCAAAACACAGACTGAAGCTGCGATCGTCTCATGTTTATTTTAAGAGGCTGTCGTCCTCGTGGTGGTGAACTTCAACACCACGCTGAACCATCGCAGCTTTAAACGTCCGATCCGTCTCAACCTGTTGCTTTTCCTGTCGCTGTATATTCTGTTTCAGTGACCAGGGCGTCTGTCCCATAGGACCCAGACAAAACATGATGTCCTCCGCTATTAGAAGGGAAACATACCAGAACTTAACTATTGCATGTTGGGTTATTTCTTATATGAACTAGATTTTATTACCATCCCACAATCTTTCTGGTGGAATTACACTTAAGAATTTAGGAACAACATTTACCGAACAGGCCGAACCTCAGAGGATGAGACGTATCTGTAAATGATTTGCAGTTAGAAGCTGCACGTGTGTCTTTTCTTCACTCTACCCTTTACTTTCTGCTGTTTTAACTTCACAGCTTTGATTACAGCGACTAATCGCTACATTTTACAAACTGATCAGCTTCTGATGATGAGAATCCAAACAGGAGAAACGTTTAGTTAAGAAATCTAAAAGCACCTCAGGCCAGAGCTGTTTTGAGAAATGCATCATATCAGGAGGATGTATATATATTTCCATTTGAACAGGTCAATACACAGAGATCAGAGAAACAGAAGTGATGTCAGGAATCATCCAAACAGCTCCTGGGCACTGAAATACAAAAGAATACAGGTTGTCCATTTAAATTAAAAAAGAAGTAAACTATCTTTACTTCTCTTTTTTCTCTTCCTCTTTTCCTGTAAAGTTCCCCTCCACTTCTTTCCACTTATTTTGAATTAAAAAAAATTGAATAGTTAATAGTGTTTCGACAGCGATTAAACTCTGAAGTCATGGACGAGTTTCCCCTTCGACCTCACTGACCTTCGAGAGGGGCAGGACCAGGAACGCTCCGCCGCCGCTGGATTCAACGATGACCGCCAGGAACTTTGGGTTGACGGCGCAGAAGGAGCTGTCCCACGTCACCCTGGACACGCGGATGTCGTCATAGCCCTGCTCGGCCTTCACCGTCTGGCCGAAGACGTGACGGAACTTGCTCTGCCGCACGATGCTGCGACTCATGGCTGAGGTGAGGAGAGGAGGGAGGATGAAGCAGTGGTGAAGGTTAGATCAGAACATATTGGGGAAGGGAGGAGTGAAAGAGGATGGAATGAATGGAAAACAGACTATTAGAGAAAAAACTAAACTTTCATCGTTACACATTTCAGAATCATTTGTGACTCATTTTACTTTTGAAAAGACTGAAGAAGTCTTTAAACAACAGAGTTGGAATAAGACAAACATCTTTATAAATGTAATTTAACCTGCTTTCAGATTTTATTGTGAAAGCACACAGGGTTTTTCATTCACTTGTGATGTATTGATTCACTCAGATTGAAAGTTGCATAACACAGATAGATGTGTGTGTCCTGCTACTGGTTGAGTCCACTTCTTCTTTTTTTTTCCACTTCACTCATCGTTACATTTACTGGACGAACTCTGTTAAACTGCACTCACACAGATCTCCATCCACAGCAGTGGAAAGTACATTCACAACAATTAGAGATACTTACTGTGCTTTTCCATCTATTTTCATTCAGTAATTCCAGAGGTAAACATCATTAAAAACTTTTCACTCGACTACATTTCGAGAATGTTTTACTGACACTTTTATAATTTATGTAAAAATACCGACATATAGATTTTTTGTTCTGTCATAAATTAAACTACCAAGCAGCATGTAAATCAGAGGTTTAATCTATTTCTACCAAAGTGAGAATAAGTTAGTATCTGCTCTTTATATTATATTTATCACCCGGTCATTACAGTAGGTTACTTGATTACTTGACCATGAATTGATAATATTATTATATTTTCTCTTTTTTATATTTCTCGTCAGGATTCTAGCAGTTGTTGTTTTGTTTTTTTGCCCAATTAGCTCCACGACAACAACACAATACAATGTCTTCAATCTATTTGCTGTGAATGATTTCCTAAAGTGGGTGTGTCACCTCCTTCAGTGGACCAATCAGGATCCACTTGGTTGTTTGTTTGTTCACTCTATCTAATCTAACCAGCCCCACAGTCCTGTTGAATGGGATTTTAAAGCAACTCTTCATAAATAGATCGTGAATGTTTTTGTTTCCACTTGTTAGTCATCGAGTGATGAACATATTGACTCCGCTGTGTGTTTTTAGACTTGGTCGTTGACTGACCACTTGTTGTCCTGCAGATCACAGGCCACGGGCCAGAGAATCTGTAATCCTCCAAATCACAGGAGTTATTCTATAACAGTACACGACCATCACAGTGGTTATTAATAGGTGATTGTCCCCCTGCGCGCTATGTGGCGGCCAAACATCAGAGACAAACACTGAGACACAGAGAGCTGATAAAACGTTGTACTTCATATATGGTACAATACCAACCAGGGTGAAGCTAGAAATACACACTCGAGTGATAGAATCCCTATGAGAGTGTAGTTTCAAACTGATCAAACATATATTCCCTGACTGCACTGGCTTCCACGAGGACACAATTAAATCCCTAAAGGTAAAAGTAGGCCTGCATCCGTCCCTGAAGTCGCCTGATGAGAGCAGCTCATTTCTTCCTCGTGTTTCGCGGATGATTATAAACTCCAACTGTTCTTCTTCTGTGTCAGTGAGGAAGGGAAGATGCAGCGACCACAGCTTCAACTGGGATATTTCACATTTATCCCCCAGACTCAGATGTGAAGCCTCTCAGGTCCATGACTCCACCACAGTGATGAGAAGCTGCTTTCCTGGAAGCTCGCCACTATCAAGAGATTTACATTCCAGCGACTTATCAAACAGGCCAGCTGTGGGGCGTTTCAGGCCGAACACAATATCGTACACACCTCTATAAATACTACCGGCCGACAAAGCCTATAAATATTTGTATTGATTCTGTGTCCATGAGTTGTTGATAGCAACAATAGGATTTTACTTCTGTGTTTGTTTTTTCCACCTGGAGCTGCAGATAAGGACGATCTCCTTGGCCCAAATTAAAACTAAATAATCTATGTGTATATTATATTTAAGGAAGAAGAAAAGTAAAGTTGATTAGAAGGAAATAAAAGCTTCAACTCTCTCTAAGATGGTTTTCACACATTTGGAAGGAGCTGAAAGAAGCAGGCTCCCAGATTGAACTAATAATACAAATAATAAAGTTCATCTGTATATCACCTTTCAGTTACTGTAGGTTACAAGGTGCTTTACAGGTTAAAAATGGAAATAAATGAAGCCAAACAACAGGAGACAATATAAAAGCAAATTCGTTCACAGGTACAGAAATAGAAAGTGTTAGAGATAAGATAAAACACTACAAAATGATTAGAATAGACAGTAAGACACCTAAAGAAATGTGAGATTGGTCATGTTCATATTTGGAGCCTTTGCAGAATGATGGGATTTGTAGTGAATGTGGATAACCCCCCCCCCCCCCTTAAATCTCAGCCACTCGCCTCCTGTGTGGCGCATGGCACAGCAGCTCTGGAGCGTCGGGACAGAGCGAAAGAATGACACTGCCACTTTCCTAATATAGACATGACAGACTGCACTGTCCCACCCGGGGCCGGCCGCTCCTCCCACCCGCCCTCCGGCCTGCCTGCTCCTAAATAGCCCCAGAACGAAGCCATGGCACAATGCGTAATGAACGGCTCGTAAATTAAAAAGCCATTGCGCACAAACGCAGAAAAAGAACAGTTGTTGTGAGGGGGGGGGGGGGGGGGGGGGGGGGGGCTGGTAATGTACAGCCGTTACTTCAAACGGGGGGGGGGGGGGGGGGGGGGGGGGACGTGCACACTCGCTCTCTACCGACTTTCAGTGTCTCCAGGACGCGCTCGCTCCTCTCCGGTGGCGCAGTAAAGACGCTGACGCACGGCTGCCCTCACTGCAGCAGCCACACTGACACACAGAGAGTGCTCACCTCGGGCTTCTCAAGGGGACACCCCTCTTCCCTGGACGTCTCTGAACCGGGTGGTGCTGCTGCGGTGATCCGACTCCTCCACCTCCTCTTCCTCCGACTCCTGCTGCTGGTTTTTTATTCCCTTTAGGATGGTTATTCCCCGGTGATCCGGCTTCCAGGAGATGTTGCGCACTGGACAACTGCGTGACGCTCCTCGGAAGGGAAGGAGAGAGAGGGGAGCGAGTCGGAGGACCCGGGGCAGAACACGAGGGGGGGTGTCCGTCTATTTTGGAACCGGGTCTGTGAGTGCAGGGAAACGTGACGCGCGCCTGTTCCAGGGGGTCAACGCGTCCCTGAAGGGGCTCAGAGTCACTCCAGAGGTTTTTCAGCTCTGATAGAAGAGCTGAGGTTTTATTACATAGAAATAAACACAATAGTTAACTGATGTCTGACGCTCCTCGTTCATCATCTTCATAGTTAAGTTGCCTGGTAAAGCGTCTGTGGGTGAAAAAGCAACTTGCTGGTTTGCATCACAGCAACAAATTATTATTTACACAACAGGTAGAACTCTTAACAGGTGTTTGTCCAAACTCAATAATTGTCACATACTAAAATTACTTGTTTATAGGATCAAAACACTGGAAGACATTAAGAACCAGTGTCAATAAATCACTATTGTATTTGAATTAGTTTTCATTCACTTGCTTTTATTCTACTTTATTCTTTCACATGTTCTCTGGTCTTATCTGCTGCTGTAACAAGTGAATGTCCCATGGGATCAATACAGTTTGTCTTATCATGTATTTATTTATTGTGTTAAATCAAGTTTACATTATCAAAAACTATTATACTATGTATAACTGCTGTGTAGTGGATGTTAACTGTTGACATATAGGCTTCATATTTCATCTAGAATTAAGTAATTTGAGTAATGAACTGCAACAGAAATGTGTATCTGATCATTATACACACGTAGGATACTTACATGTGTCTATTGACACACTAACGCCACATTTATAGGCTTCTTTAATGTGGAAAGAAATGCCTTTTATTAAATGGAAAAAAAACACATGTTTAACTATCTTATAAGATTCACAAGATCCTTTTACTCTAGCAATTAAGAGGTTGTTGTATATCATGTACCTAATTTCTTTTACATAATGGTTTGGGTGTTGAGACATCTCATTAGATTCTGCAAAATTGTTATGTTTTCC
The DNA here is from genome assembly GCF_947347685.1 of Pleuronectes platessa. Classification (NCBI taxonomy): domain Eukaryota; kingdom Metazoa; phylum Chordata; class Actinopteri; order Pleuronectiformes; family Pleuronectidae; genus Pleuronectes; species Pleuronectes platessa. Next base: position 5,846,129 of record NC_070640.1, on the reverse strand, counting down.
TGTTTAGTCTATGAAAACATCAACTTATTATCTTAAAGAGAAGAAAACTTCACTATGACGTCACCTTTTGATTTATACGTCTTGTTCTTCAGCTTCACAGACACACAGCAAACCAGACGGAATCATTTCCATTGTTTAATGGTCACAGTTGAAGCACATGATATAAAAGAATATTTACACTGATAGTTTAAAATAAAGAAAAAGGTTTTTGACAACACACACACACCCAACAGCTTCTACAATCTAAGCATGCTCCTCAAAAGTAGCAACCACACATAAAAAAAACATTAAAAATTAATCCACATTTAAAATTAAAAAGGAAGTAAAGTGCATGTATGACAGTCGTCTCTGTACAGACATTTCTGATAGACTGCAGAGAAGGTTCACTTGCCAGTCACAGGCACACTCCTTCAACGTGTACAAAGGAAATAACGATCCAGAATTTAAAAAAATGTACACGCCCACATGGTAAAAGTTGTGCTACACAGTCGCAATCACACACACACACACACACACACACACACACACAAACCAGATATAAAAACATGTACAGTTCATTAAATGTCAACACACACAATAAAGACCTTTACTTCTTAAAAGAGAACAAAGCAGAAAACCCACCCCCCTCTAACCTAAGCGTTCTCACACACAGCAACACGTCGACAAAACAAACATCTAGTCTGAGTGGCACCGGAGGACACGAGAGAGACGAGTTCAGTTTGTCAAGTAGTGAAATTCAAATTGTTTCTGATTCAGACGGACATTCCAGGAAATCCGGAGCCTGACGTTTGTGCAGGACCGATTTGGTTCAGACGTACTGAGGTATGGTGTCGTCAAAACATAACAGGAAATAAACAGCTTGCCTCTTTCTCTTCGCAAAGTTTCAATGACTACTCTCCGTCACCAGGTCTGGGAACAACTGTCTTTGGGGATAAAACACTGATCCATAGCGTCCGCGGTTCCACCTGAGCGCGGGGGTTTAGATCTGATGCTGCCAGCACAGTTCATACATTAAAGTACAGCAGAATATAATTTAATAATATACTTTGACTGGGTATTTTTGCCACATGAGCCAAAGTTTATACATAAATGATCTTTAAAAGAGGTTTGTGTGAGCGTTGAGTTGATGATGGGCAGATTCATTCATGGTCACACTGCACCAGGAGGACAGCCGTGTCGTTTTTAAACTACGCAGCAAAACTGGTAAATGCTGATGAAGAGAGATGAGAGCACAAGAAGAGGAAACATAGGCTACATTCCACCTAACATCAGGCCGAACCTTTCAGTCAACCGACAGCAATTCAGTAAATATCAAAATGTTGACGGAGAAAACCAGCGATTTTGTGCAGGCTCAGGCTTATTAGCTTTTGAACAGAGTTACCCACGTACATCTGGATGGTTGCGTTAGCTGCTGTTTGAAATCTTCCAGTTTGACTCTTTATTTGACCTAATGGGAACCTTCATAGCCTCGCCACTGCCCTTCCACCGAAACAAATATCTCGTAACGCAGATTTCACAGAGGCTCGTTGTGGATCTGCCAGAAAAACACACGGAAACTATTGAACATATCCTTTAAGGCAAGAGGCATTGGTTTGTTTTGCTGAATAGATCCAACATATACTCTAAATCTCCATCTCTCACAGGTGCACATTATCCCTGTCTCTCTCTCTCACACACTTACACACACACACGGACACACACTGTGAGGGTTACATGGTGTGGTAAAGGGAGCTGACAGTTCTCTTCTTGAGCCGCGTCAGGGGGTGAGTCCTTCCATACTGCTGCCTTGCGGCCATGAGCGACAGCGCGTGTGAATGCAGGGAATCGGGGCTAATGCTGCCGACGTCTCCTCTCGGCTGACTCTGATATGAGGGTGGAGGGATTCCTGTTGAGGTTTCTCCAGCTTCAGAAAGCCCCTCCACGTCAACTTCGAGGACCTCTGGCTGCTGGTCGGCCTCGGAGGGAGAGTTGTGCACCCGCTGCTTCTTGGACTCATCGCTCGTGTGACCTGGATGTTGTTCTGACAGCGGAGAGACGGGGCAGCGGCTGAGCTCCCACTCGCTCAGGTCGTTGGCGAGCAGCTCCAGACAGCCCAGCTTGGCCAGAGAGGCTGAGCGCTTCATCAGGGACGGCGGGGTCAGCCCTGCCTGGCGGATCCTGGCTTCCACCTCTCTGACCCTCTTCTGGATGCTGCTACTTCGCTTCTGAGAGGATCCAGCACTGAGGCCGAAAAACTGGTCCACACAACTGGTCTTGTAGGCTCCGGCCGTGCTCACCTGCTGCAGAAAGGCACCCAGCTCACACAGAGTCTCCCATGTCTCCCTCATGATAATGTCACTGTGGGGTCCTTCTAGGGGGCAGTCCCAGTCGGTGCCTGACTCGAGCTCCGTCACGCCTTCCAGACACAGAAAGTTCACAGAGGCAAAGGGAGAGTGGGCAAAGTGGTTGATGGGGTAAGAGGTGGAGAGCAATCTACCATCAGCAGGCTGGAGTTTGTGTCCTTTTGTGCTTCTGCCATTATTTCCTAGTGCTCCTATCTCAACTACATCACCACTCTCCCTTTTAACTGGTCCCTCCTCCTGCTCCTCCTGCTCCTCCTGCTCAGTGCTAACGAATGACTCCTGTGAGCAAACAGACACATCCTGCAATTGAGACGCAGCCACAGGATGGCTGCTGGCCGCCTGCCGCTGCGAGGAGGATGTGCCAGCAGAGAGGGATGGTGGCGATGAGGAGGAGGTTGTTGGAGCCTCGTGCTCCATTTTCATTTTTTGCTCCAGCTGTCGTGTGACCCGCCGCACAGAGCCCCTCGTCCAATCGCTGTAGATTTGAGCGGGATCCTCTTCCTCCTCTTCTTCTTTGTTCTTCCCTTCCTCTTTTACATTCTCAGCCTCCTGTCGCAATGAATCATTTTTATCCTCCATTTCCTCCATAGACGTCCTCACCTCCTGGTCCAGAGGACCCTGAGGCTGTGGTTGAGGGCCAGTAGATGAAGTCTCTGTGTGCACTCCAGCCTTCAGTCCTGTGGCCTGCACAGGGACAATCAATTCCTACAATAAAGAGAGAGATCAAATACAAGTGTTCATATAACCATGAAGTTACTTAGGAGTCATTAGAGCATTTTCAGATTCAAATGTGTTGCATTCTAACGCTATACCACCAGGTGGCGCCCTTAAACACAAGAACCCAAGAGCTAAACTGTTAAATCAACAGAGACCAAATTTAACTTCAGTGGATTCAATAGATTTTACAAATATTTTATATCTACCAATTTTTCTGAAAGTGTATTTAACATAACATTGTACATAAATATCTATTTCCCTTTGAAACAGACCACAATATCCGACAATACCAATCAAATTAAGACCCTCTGTGTCTTAGAAGAGCCTGAGAGATGCTCTGAAGACAGTTCATGTGACCCAGAGCTTAAACGTTAAGCTGTCTGTGGAACGCTTTCCTCACCTTTCCTTTCTCCTCCTCAGTGGAAACCTCCTCAGGCTGCGGCTGCTGGTCCTTTGCACAACTCTTCACCAGGGGCGACTGCTGCACTGCAGCACAGGGACTTTTACTGTCTTGACTCATCCCCTTGAACTTTTCCCTGGCACTGAAAAAGTTGATGTGATCCGCACTGGGGCCGACCAACACTTCAGCGTCTTGAGGAATGGCACCGGGATGGCTGATGAAATCAGTGGTGGAGGGAGGATGAGCTGCTGAACCGTCCAAAGACGAGCCACACAGCTGCTGGTCACAGTCTGGATTTTTGACAGGCACTGGTACAGACAGACCCTGGGGTCCAGCTGATAGTGTGCTTGGTGTTTGTGTTACCATGGGCTCAGGCACGGACCCTAGAATCTTTTTTGTCACAGGCTGAGGGATGGATGACACCTGTGGTCGGATAACCTCATCCATGCCAGCTGGGGACGGAGCGGGAGAGAGAGGGAGGTGGTGAAGAGAGGGGGGCGGGTGAGGCTGGCCCACCGAAACACTTTGTGCAACAGTCACCATATCTGTCTTTTGAGGCTCAGGCACCACAGTGGCGGCCCTTGGCTGGGATAAAGGAGGTGATGACGGCGGCTCCTCAGCGTCACATAAGCCATTGGACAGCGGAGGAGATAACGGAGAAACGGAGCCAGCTGTGGATTCAGGACGGGGGGGAACCAGCTGGCTTCTCTGAGCTGCAACAAAACGAGGAATCTCCAGGCCGCGAGGGACAGCGTCACCTGAGAGAGCTGCAACCCCCTGGAAGGATGAAGAGTTGAGCTGATTGGACTGGATGCCAGTATCAGACTGGCTTGTGGAGCGTGTCGCTTTGCCAGCCCTGGCTGAAGTTCCCAATGATTCCAGCAGTTCTTTCACAGAGGGACCAGGCGCGCTGCTGGCCTGGTTATGAGGGTCAGAGCGACCCAGGCTGTGCGGCTGACCTAAAGATTTACACAGCGGCTCGTGGTGCTCGGACAAGTCGCTGTCAGAGTGAGAGCGCCACAGCTTGTTGTGCCTCTGCCTGCTGTTGGAGAAGGTGACAAGAAAAACATCTTAATGTCTCAGGATGTCTCCCGTATCCTCTTTATGTACAAAATATCCTCCTGCAATTATTAACCTCACCACGTTGTTTACATTTTCATGTTACACATTTTTGCACATTATGTGTGTGTGTGTGTGTGTTATTTGGTGTGTTACACCCAGAAATCCATGCTTGTGTGTGTATGTGTGTTTGTGTGGGTACCTGGCGAGCAGTATTCCCTGATACTCCTCCAGCTGCCTCATGAAAGAGGGGTTAGGTTTGGTCACGGCTCGACGCTCCTTGACATAATCGAAGGCCTTTTTCAAATCCCATGCAAACTCCTTCATGGCGTATGCGATCACGGTGGCAGCAGAGCGACTTATACCCATTTTACAGTGCACCAGACACTTGGACCCAGCTTTCCTGGTGTGGATATAAAGGATCAAGCATAACATCAATATCTTACCGAGTCCAATTTTTCCCAAGTATATAACTCAACTGACATGAACAGAAAGAAAGAGGTATGCTTTTCTATAACAAGATACATGCAGTCATCTGAAACTCACTTGGCTCTAGTTATGAACTTGTAGGTGTCATTCCAATAGGCGAGCAGGTCGGTGGCCTCCTCGTCATACACGCGGATGTTGTGGTACTCGAATACACCAGGGAAGAAGTTGTCTATCTCCCTTGTTACATTAAGGATGTACTGAACCCTGTGGAAGAGCGACACATGAATGAGAGGAAGGTGAGACACGTTCATTGGATGTGCAGTTGTTAAGCTGATCTTGAAGAATCGATGTCAGTATAACTTTGGAGAATGGTTTGCTGCCTTCGTCCTTCTACTTACCCGCTGTTCTGCAACTCCTCCAAATTGGATGCATTCCACTCAGATCCCTGTAGGAAAGAAAATCAATCCTCAGACTTATTCAGGCCTTCTACTGAGCTTTTCATAATGCTTAAATCCTTATGTCCAATGCGTTCTCCAATGTCCACTCCAGACCAGAAAAGAACAAAGCACCTTAAAAATGGGAGCCACAGACATCCTGACACAGACTGATGTTCATGTACTCAAACTGAACTACTTAAAAATGATAAATCATTCACTTCTAAGCAAAGAGTGTTCTTGATACAATCTGAGATCGAGCAGCATCTTTGTCGTCCCGTGGATGCAGCCTCAGAGCTGTCGTGAGTGGACCTACCAAAAAGACGTAATCGAAGATCTCAGTGGGACTGTCCATCTGGCCCAGAATGACAATCATCTCGTTGTCGATGTACTCCTTGAACTCTCGCAGGTTGCACGTCATGTGCATTTCCAGCTCCGTTCGGATCTGAGGAGCACATCCAGACCGGAAACAGGTGAACACACAGATATAATCTTGCAAAACCAAAATGCATGTATCACAAGTTCTTTCACGTTAATTATTAGCGGGGACTCACCTCTTTACAGGTCACATTCTCCAGGTCCTTCAGCATCATGATTTCTCTCAGACTGCTTTTGATCTGCCGCTCGGTCAGCTCTCTCTCTGTAGGTCTGCAAAAACACAGTGACATTGAAATGTGTTATATTTAATTAAACTAAACAGTTGACTGTTGATATTTGTTAGTGTCATCAATATAAAGAAGACCAAAGCAGACACCCAGTGGAGGAAAATAAATGACGAACACATTCCACATGATCTAGTTAGGCTACTTACGCATCGGAGAAGAGGACGGGTGAGTCAGCACGGTGCGACATCAAATCCTGCATGGTGTTCCACTCATTGATGCGGACCTGGTCGGAGGAGACCCTGCTTTGATAGTAGCTGACCCAGGTGAGGAACAGGCTGCCAGGGAAGTAGTTATGACAACGTGCCACGTCACACGCCTTGTGGAGCGACTGGAGGGCCGACCTGAGAGATTGAGAGACGGGGGAATGAACAGGAGAGAATTTGAGATCTTGAAATAAAAAAAGGCTTCTGAATCAATGGCACAACACTTGACACCCAGATGAACACTTGTTAACAATACAAGGAAGATACAGGTGTGCATTTCTACCGAGCGGTGTGATTAATGCAGTGTGACTCACCACATGGCTTGCACAGAAACCGGCTTGAAGACAAGCACTCTGCTATCAGTTGACACAGTGAAACCCCTGGGAGGAGAGCACAGAGGGACAGAAACTCAGCACACTGGTGTTGTGATGGATGTTTGCTCTGAGATTTAAAGATTTCTTTGTTTTCTCACCCATCTCCATCCAGATGTATCAACGTGTCACTCCATAAGGGCAAAACCAGCCCAACAGAACATGAGCTGCAGGGGGGGGGAGGGGAAGGGGAACACCTCAATGTTACAACTTTAAGCACTGAATCAAAACAGACACACACAAGCATGCGTGTGTAGCCGACTCACCTATCTACGGGACTGAAGTCCATTCCCAGCACCACGCTCTCCTCCGTGTCCTGACGACCATTGGTTGACACCACCACCATGTAGCGGGTGATGCCCGAGTGGATGCTCTCCAGTCGAACCGCCTGGAGCAGGAAACAAGACGCGGTTGGTTTCGACAATCTTAAGAATGAATTTTGAAACGGGTTTGTGTGACAGTGAACGCACCAGTTTGATGTTGTCCTCTGGTCTGAGGAGAGTGAACATGGTTTGCAGGTGCTGCTGGATGTCTCCTGAGAAAACACAACTTGTATTAATGTGTGAATAAATGAAAAGGTAATTTATTAAAAACACCAGTGATGCATTAAACAGAGCACGGCTCTTCAGGTAGACTGTTTACCTTACCTGCATGTTTGCTGCGCAGCTGTGAAAAGCGAGAGGCAGAAGAACAGGAGGAGCCATTTCCTCGAGGTAAGAACAGAGCAGCTCCTTTGACTGTCAGGAAACTTTCACTGATGCTGGACAAAAAGAGAGAGAGACAAGTCATTAATACAAATCCTTTAACTATAAATTAAAATCCTTTAGTGAAGTTTTCCAAAAAATCTAACTAACTACAACCAGATCGAACTTAAGCATTGAAAAAAGATTAAGGATCTAAATGGCAAATGTGGCGATCGATGGTCCTTCAGAGATGTGTGCAGATGAACAATTGAAACAATTGGTGGATTAATTAATTAGTCCACTGAATATCCCAAAACATATTTTAATCAAAAACTGCTTCTGCGTCTCTGTTTTGCAAATGTGAAAGATTTCTGCCTCTAATTAAATAAATATGTAACCGTGGGCACTGAGCGATTTAGCCGGGAGAAAATAAATAATTGGCCTCCTGTAGAAAAGCAGATCTGCTGTGGCTTCACATGCAGTTAAACTTTAGTGAACTTCCCTTCACGTGTGTAACCGTGACCCGACACTGTTGTTGATGCTGCTGCTTTGGGGACGCTGTGTTTTTATTGGCCAGCTGAATGAAGCAGAAGGTTTTGTTCTTCATTATGAAAACATCAGGAGAATATTGAGTATGAGGTCTTTTGTCATCTGAAGATTGAAAGTATCTCAATAAAGGTAATTTAATTTGATATTTTTAAAACAAGGACGATATCCTGTACAAACATCCTCGACCAAACAATAACAGTAAAGTGTATGTGACTTTATGAGCTTAAAACACTCGACTGTGCAGCTCCCAACAAACAGCAGCTGGTTTTAATAACGTGTCGGCTTAACTGGACCAGACATCGAAAAGAGGACAGGAGGCAGAAGAAAAACAGATAAAGAGTATCAGAGACTGAGGAAACTTCCAATTCTACAAACCTCTTCATCACATGAACCCTCCTCTTTCTCAAACAAGCAGATCGAGCCACTGTTTTTTATCATTGCATTCAAATTCACTGGCTTTCAGACTCCAGTACTTTAAGGCACAAAACTGAATAACTTCTGGCATGAAATAAGCAGCACCAGCTAAGCTACTTGGCAATTATGAGTTATGTAATGGGCTTAATGGATTCCTTGGTGTTTGACATTACTCGGATGTTTTCTGAATCACAACCAAACTAGTAGCAAACAAATACACCAGACAAAGGGATAAAGGCCTCAGTGTGTTTTGTTATGATGGAGTGAATGTAGACACAACAGCGACCTCTGGCTGTAACTTTCTGTCATAACACTCTGACTGCAAAGAAAAACACAAGGCAAAGAAGGGTGAAGGAGTGAGACAGAGGCTCAGGTGAAAGACCCGGAATGGACAGCGATTATTACAAAAGTGAAAATTATGCAAATCACTGCTTCACAACGATGGGTTTTTTAAATACCCATCGTTGTGAAGCAGTGATTTCCATAACCCCAAATCTGCATCTTCTTTAGAAACAGATTCCTTCATGATCAAAATAGATGAAAGTGCAGTAATAGCACAGACATCAGCATAACTGTCTCCCTGAGAAACCGTCACTTCAAAGTGAATAAAGCTTGACTCTCTCTGCAGCAACGAAATTACAAATTTAATAAAATACAGATTTTGACAGATCCTGAAAGATTTCCTGTATCTCATCAGACAAAGGAGAGGCTGACGGCTCGTTTACTAAGTGTAAATGCACAGCAACAGTAGACAGATGTTTTTTACGAGTGGGAACAATGGGTAAGTGCCGACAAACTATTGACTTGGTTGATCAAACACATCAATTGCCAATAAATGGAAGTTTGCATTCATCACATCCTCTGACTCATGAACAGACAGTGCCTCCCTGCACTGCCCCAAAAACATCCATATTAGGCACATCTCTGAAGGTGGGTGGAGTGCATGTGAGCAGATGAGCGTGGCATCCAGGAGCAGACATTGCTCAAGATGCAAAGGGAAGGAAACACCTTCCTCTGCTGTCATATCCTTCCCATTTAGTCATCATGGGAAAAACCACAAGCCTTTGTCATACCAGATCTCTGCCAAGCACTGGAGAGCAGGACCAATAAGAACATGAACTGTGTCGAGATGGGGATGTACTGGGATTTTCCATGAAAGCTACCAAAGAAAAACAATCCCTCCCTGGATCAGACTCTAGACACGTCGCTAATGAGCATATGAGAACACAACAGCCTCAGGATGCCGCTGCGACCACTTCGTTAACTCACAGCTGGTAAATGTCCCCCTGAGACACCACAGAGGTGTCGCTGAGGCGAGGTCTCATCTTCCCCGCGCAGCAGACGCAGAAGCAGCCGGCTGACGAGCTCCGTGGCGCGGTCACAACCCCGGGAGGCATCGCTGCTCCGGCGGCCGGGGCAGGGCGCGCGGGAGCCGGCTGGAGTTACCGGGAGTCGCGGCTGTCACGTGGTGTTCTTAATGGGCTTTTTGCAGATTTGGAGAAATATCCGCGGAAATGTTTTTTGAAAGAGCGCAACGATCTGCGGATGGGAGGCGGACAGATGTGGAGCACGCTGCTGTAGTAGAGCAGGTGCCCGGGAACATCTGGTCAGTGGAGCTCCTGCAGCACGCTGCGGTAAATCCTGCAGCTGACGGGGAGGGGGAGGAGACTCACTGACCAATCAGCGTCTGTCACAGCCCAGTATGGAGGCTTATTAGTGCCACTGTGTCTGTGGTCAACAACAGACCTGTTTTCAAAGACTTCCTCTAATGCTGCTCAGTCTGTACATGATGTAAGAAGGATATATTACAGCTGGGCAATATGGTATTCAATTACATAAAGAACAATATTTTCCATATTTATCAGGATGAATGTCAACCTCTTATTTCAGATTTTCTTGATAAACAGCTAAACATTTTATAAAACATGATTATATTGCAATAATTATTGATATTGTTTTATTTCCAAGTCCTGCATTTCACTATTTATATGTATCATATGCTTGATTTGTCTTGCCATATTTTTATAATAACAATTTCATTGATAACAAAATTCCAAAACATATTCATATATTAGTTCTGCATTGTACAAGCACAGTGAGGAGGTACAACACAGAATTGATAAACCTCAGATTAATAAAATGTTTTACTATTTATCAAGTGTTTGTCATTCTTTTCCTATAAAGAAGATTTTATAACTACAACCTTCACTTAGGAGGAAAACTCAGTTTTGAAATAAATAAATCATGTGACATTTGTTGTGATAATTACTGACATTGACAGATATGATTCTTCTTGATATCATTTTTGGCCATATCGTCCAGCCATACATTTTACACATCATAAAATATCTGACTTAGTGTTTCACACCGTTGCTTTATTGTAGATCAGTTCGATAACCATCTGACCTTCTTTGAATGACTGTGCAGACTTTATAAGTAATATTTCTCCCAACAGAAGGCAAGGGACTTATTTAAAATCACATTTGAGGCTTTTAAAAAACTTTCTTGGTAAAGATGGATATATATGACTTACTGTATATACAACACACAAGACGTGTATATGTCAAACACAAAGGTCTCAAGTCGAGCTTGAACAAGGGCATTTAGTTCACATTAAACCTATCTTATACGTTCAGATAGTATTACCCATATCTTTGGATTGTTAATTTTCATAGCAAAAATACAGAGTCAGAAGATTAAATATGAAAAGCTGTTCAAACTTAGAGGCCATTTGAAGTTACTTAGTACTTACTTCTCCATCCCATCTTGATACCTTGTGTTCAAATACTCAACTTATTTAACTTTTTTTTTCCTTTGTGGCATTCATTCATCAAGCCACAGCTTTCCAGAGTGATATAAATGAAAAGGGTGGTGATAACAACATCAGCAGAAAGCTGGTTACTTATCTACCATGACTACACTTCTCCTGATTAAGCATTAATTATCCCAGACACCCTCAGAGACATCCTCTGTATGGGCCACACTCTGATCACGTGTGTGTTTTTTATACCCTGCCGCTGAAAGGTGACAAAGTTGTGTAATCAATTCTAGGTCTTTAGCCTTACGGCGAAATTCTCACCGGAGTCAGAGACACCTGACACCTTAGGTGCTGCTGCTTCTAGCAACACCACCACCACAACAACAACAACACCACCACCACCACAACAACGGAGATTGAGAAATCAAAAAGGAGACATCAGGCCGCTCATGATCCCAGGGGGAAACTTGACCTTAGACTTGGTTACGCTGCTTGTTGATTCCTCATGGTTTCAGTTTATAGGCTGGTTTACACACCAGGGGTTAATGGATTGTCCCCACCTGACCTCCAATTCAAATCACAGGATAAACAACAACTGCAGGGGTGTTTTCCTTTTAGGCCCAACTGTGATTGGTGTAATATTGTACAGGTGTGTATCTGCTTGTGTTGTGTGTTTTTGTGGTGTCCTCGACCTCCGTGGTCAAGAAGCCAAGACACACGATTCAGACCCGAGATGAAGTGGGTCGGTCTCTCAGTGATCTTCACATGATGAAGAGTGTTTATTTATAAGACCGTTGATTCACAGGTGCCTTATTGAAATATGTGCATTAGATAGTGAGTACAGTCACTTAGTGGAAACATGGAAGGAGACATATATAGTGAGATATACAGCAGAGCAGAAGGTCAAGAGTTTGGGCATTTTGTAAATGTTTGAGAGTTTAGTCCTCTCTACTGCCCTTTCAAATCCCTTAGCTGCCTCTTCTTTTCCATCTAGAAGCACATGGACTCTCAGCGACCTACAGGTTTTTCTGTTTTTTTGGACCAAATTCTCAAGTTCCATTTTACTGTTCTCTCATTTGTCTGCTGAAATTCACACCGTCCAATCCCGAGCAGTAAAAGCCGGAATGTGTTCGTTACATGCAGACAGACACCGGACACTCCTCTGTTGCTCTTACGTCTCCATGTATACAAATACACAGACAATCACCCTAGGGATCAGATCACATACATACATACATGACTGATATGTAAAGACAACCACTCACCTCCACATTCACGTCTACAGGCAATGTGGAGTCGCCTATAGTCAGATGAAAGTGTAGCATCAGAACAAACTACTAACACCAAAGTGTCGACTCACAGACTCAAACCCTGAACCCTCTTGCTCTGAGGCAAAAGAGCTGAAAGCACCATCATCTCACCAAGATTACAAGAGTGACGTAAAAAAGGTTTATCAGTCTTAGCGGCACGATGTAAACTGGAAAGAAAATTGCACCGGTGACCTTCTTTTTGAAATTCATGATTTGACTTTTCATCTTATTGAGGATTTACACAGATTATAAAAGACATGGAAAAAAAACTTTAATCAAAGCACCACATTAAATTCCTCTGTCTCCATCCTGTAGTTCCTCCAGTGACGTTGCTGCTTCAGCTGATGTCACAGTATTGCTGATGTCAGTGGCTTTAATCAGCAGGACTGCAGTGGGCCCTGCTTACGCACACAGACACACTGCATCACTAAACCCTTCTTCTAGTCTGAATGAATGTGGCTACCTGTGTCAGGGATGAGCTCTGCTGCAGCTGCTGACGTCTGACGGCAGGCAGCCTCACGGACATCTGGGGCGTGGGTGAACACGGACAACCTTGTCTCAAGATTTTAGGAATGTCAATTCAGGAATTCAACAATTGTGGTTGTCTATTTGATTGAACCGCACCCACATGTTCTATTACAATCTTAAATAGATCTCCAAAGACACTCATCTTGTTTCACTATAACAACAAAAGCAATATGTGATTCTGTTTTTAGAGGAACAAACCATTAGGGCCTTTCTCAAGCCTTATCTGTGTCACCAGCTGATCCATTAGGTTTCTGAACCTACCCGCCGCTATACGTCCTCAGCATCGGGCTGTCAGGCTATAATGGGGCTGACATTAGAGTCTGCGCCTGACATAAGACAAGATTCTGCTCCTCACTAGGAACTTAATATGTAAAGTAGGCAATTTGTAGGGGGGTGAGGGGTGACACCATCCACATTAAACCAAAGTGCCCAAAAACAAATTCCTTTTAATAACGTATCAATCCAGCCATCCCCTGTATGAGGGAGTGTGCTGCATGTGCAGTTAGAGAATTTGTGTTTGCAGGTTAGCAAGTAAACGCTGCTAACTAAATCGCAGGATCCGCCGTTTATTTTTTAAAGTTGAATCCACCTGCCTTAAGAGATTTGTATGGGCGGGACCCGAAGTAAAGCAGGAGGTATAAGCGCAGAGACGTGTTCATAGTCACACAGGAAATACCGACCAGAAGGAAAAGAACAGGAGGACAGCGCCCTCTCTGTCACATCCTAAGCAGGCCGGCAGTATTCAGCATAAAGTCGGAAGAGGCCGCTCTCACTGTGCACATTTTGGGGGCGGGTCTCGTCCCCAGAATTCTCTCCCTCTTGGAACTTTTCTTTTGGCATGTACGTACTAATACCATGGTGTCATGGTGTAGATATTTCATAAATGGGTGTAACAACAGTAAAATCAAGCATCACAGGACCTTTTATTATTCCCTTCAAAATGTCACATGGGTGTATGAAATATTAAGGTCAAGGGTCAAATTATATTCAGACTTCAAAACAAGATATTCAAAATAATTTAAGTTTACGAAATACTGTTAATTGAAATGAAATGAAATCTAATCCCTTCTGTCCCTCCTTCTCGCACACAGACACACACACAGACAGACACACACACACAAGAGCCCTGCTATGTGAATATAGATTTCACTCCCAGCTGCACAAATACAGACCGTCCTCTCAGTGGGATGGCACAGAGCTCCAGTGACCAGACAGACACAGAGGCACTCTGACTTTGGGAGTGGCGACCAATCAGCCCCTGGATCAGCTCCTCTGACCCACATACCCAGAGCTGACTCACAGGGAGCCGTCTGCCCTCTTATGGACAGACAGCAAACCACACCTTACATCAGACGACAGGATTTCGGGATTTCTTTTCCGATATCAAGAGACATTCAACACAAAGGGGAAGTAAAGGTGTCACTGCGGCTGAGGTTTACGGTATCATTAGCATCTACAATAAATCACTCACTGCTTGTGAACTAAAACCAGTTGCAAAAGTGGTTCAGCGAAACAGGATAAACAAGATTCCCAACTCCAGTTCACTGCCTGAGGCAACAAGGGACCACACACACAACACCACAGCAGCTCTTTGTCATGTCACCATAATAAAAGAAGAAGTCCTGTGGGCTCCGACACATGTAATATGTCATGACTCATCTAATGGTTCTTCGTGTTAAGTCTATTTCCTGTTTCCAGGTCAGGGGTCAGCGGCAGCCACAGAGCAGGCCCTGTGTTCTAATTTAGGGGTTGGGTCACAAAAGGGTAATATAATAAGGACTTGAGAGGGAGAAGATATTCAGCATAATATAATTTAATATCTTACCTCCTCGGCTGAGAGCGGCGGTCATCCTCCCCACTCCCCGACTCCTGGAGGGACAAAGTGAGAAGATTACATTTAATAATTGAAAAGTTCAGAAAAAATACTGTAAAGTCTAAAGCTGAGCGTGAGACAAATTGACTTAAAACGAGATTAACATGATTGTTTCAAAAATGAGTAAGTGAATCATCTAAATGATCAAAAGGAAAGTCATTATTTAACTATTTAACTCACTATTTTTAAAATCATGTCATTGTTAATAAGCCGCTTGTCGAATTTGATGAACCTCTTTATTCCATATGATAGAATGGGCCTACTGACCTTTTTTGGACAAAACAAGACATAATAATGTCATTGTAATTAAAATAATAATATTTAGTTGAATTTCTCATTTCTAATTCGTCATAAATGTAACGTCCGTTCGTAAGTCATTTGTGAGAGATTTCAGTCAACATTTGTTTTTATGATTAATTCAGATAACCCAATTATCTAGCACATTTACATGTTAAAACACAACTCAAATGGAATGTGAAATCTCTCCTCTTAGGAGGAATGTATGTAATATTTATAAAGGCAGACAGATGAATAATTACTGACATTAAAAGCCTGATCATGGTCTTTTAGTGTTAGGTTTATAAAGCTCTGTAAGGGATTCTGTAACTTGTTGTCAAAGACCGTCTACAAATTCAAACCAAACAAGTAGTGAAAAAATGTCAAGGAAATAAAACCCACTGTCCTTTGTTGGGTAAAGAAATAACAAAAAACACAGCAGAGACAGCAGGGAGAGCAGAGTTCAGCTTCAACTCAATTTACATGCTCTCCAGGAAAATGACCTCAGTCTGTTTTTAAGGTGTGGTCGGTGGGACAATAACACATTCACACACAAAAACAAGCGAGCCTGTGAGGAAGAGACACAACGACACACAGAACGACTAAATCTGCACACAGTGGAATATTACACTTTGCTGAATGAGAAGGCTGAGGATTAGTGGCGGATGAATAACTGGCGGTCATGGTTTAATGCCCGGTACTGAGATGTTTACGCTGTACGTGAGCTTAACAACATTAAAGAACCATTAACAGCTTTATAAAGAGAAGAAGTGGATTAGAGGTTAATGAGAGGCCACATTGAGCCCAGACAAAAACAGCTCAGAGGGTTTGCTCTGACTGAAGCAATATGGAAAAATGATATCACGGCGCAAAAATGCTTGATATGGTCAATATGAACTGTGTGCACTGCATCTATGTATTTTCCAGTGGAACTTTAAAGCAGCAAAGAACCAGGGGATTATTGCATCGTTGAAGATAAGACAGTGAAGGGTCGGGAGGCCAGTATCTACTGTTGTGACCATGTTGCCAATCCAGAGTAATAATGTCGTGTTTAACAATGTAATAGATGGGATGTCCACGCCCTTTCACAACCGGGACATCCAAAGCAGGTGTAGTAGTAGAACAACTATGCAAAGCAGATCCTGTGGATTGAGGAGCACCTCATGTAAAGTAGGTGACACTGGAGCCGTTGTGAACTGACTATTATTACAACCTGTCAGCACAAAGAAAATGTGTATTGAAATATGTCCTACATGTTTTAGTTATATTGAGTTATATTGCAGTTCAGGAAGTTTGAGCAGGTCAAAAAAAAAGCAGGAAGCACTTGACTTTAACGTTTACATGTGAAGGAACATTGAGGATGAGTTGATATCTCTAGAAATGAAATTATTTATAATCTGTTAACTTCAGAGCCGGGTTTATTTTTGATTTATTTTATTGGAAACTTTAAGCAGCATCTCCATGTTGATGCCTCCGACATTGTGACACATCACCCATGCAGCTTTTGTTTTGACGGGGAAATACACAGATGTTTTGCATATATGAAAATGAAAGAGGATTTTACAAAGCTTATGGAAATGTTACGCCTGATCATTCGAGCTGGACAGGCCTCTGAAGGACTGTAGAAATAACAGCACCTAGCCTTTATTAGGTTCACCGAAGTTAATTAAAGATTTATATTTATAAAAGTATTTATGCATCCAAGTGTGTACAATACAGTTTGTGTGTTTCCAATACAAACACCCTTATTGTGAAGCAGACACATACCAGCGAGTCTGGACAAGGCTCAACGTGAGGTTCAAGTAAATATGGAGGAGGGTAAAAAAACATCATGCAAAGTTTAACACAAGACACCATACGCACGCCACTTGACAGCAAGACAGGAAACCAGACGTTTCTGTGTAGCGTGCTATCATTGTTTGTGTGCGTGGGCTGCAGCTTGAAAGCATATTTCCACAAGAAAATGCTTCACATCCTTCGACACCTCTGCCTGCCTCACCTTGGACATGTGCATATCTTCTGTTGTAATGAAAGACTCTGGCTCACCATCACCTCGAACACGTGATTAAACCTGCGGCTGTACACTGAGCTGCTCTTGCAACTCATGACTCAATGTTACAATGTACAAATTCTTGTTTCCTCCATTCTTCTATGTCTTTTAACAATTCTGGATGACGGTCTGAGCAGATTTCCTAACAGTTACTACTAGAAGCTGTTTTACTCAGAGGGATATAAAACGTTTAAAGTACATGGTCCCTTTCAATAGACACAATGAGTTTGTGACTCACACTCAACTTGTGTCAAAAAATGTTTTCCATTCTCAAATTTCCATCCTCTTCAGTTTCATTATTATGCTTAAGTTAGGCAATATGCTCATGTATATGTCAGCCGTCAGTGACTTTGTTATAACATTTTACTTGGCATACATGATGTGGATGATTGAGGCCAAAATGGGAAAGGTTGCTTATGAATATGGAAGATTGCTTTATGACAGCACGTCATTTGTAATACAGTTTTTCATCTTGAATTGCCAGATATTCAAGTGGCTCCATTAGCAGAAATTAGACACTGCAGTCTGGTTATTTCCGATCGCTGTAGAGCAGAAAGGAGTCGGCATCTGTGGATCAGTCTTCATGAGCATATGTTCACTTTCGTAATCACTTCTCTGAAGTTGTTCGAACCAGACCGAGAACAACATTTGAATGAGAACCAGACGGTGAACTTGTGCTCTAGATCACTTCCTCGCTCTCTTGCCCACATTCTAGGGGAGTTCCTAGTGTCAGTAGAAAGAAGACGAGCAGAGGGAAACGCAACAGGACAGCAGCCGTACTCTCTCCACAGACACACAGCACCAAAACATTGATACATTTATGATAAATGTATCTGTTTTGCATTTGGTTCAATCCTTATCTGCAGAATAACTCAATTAGGCCTATGTCGCTTAGACATTAAGAGACAAAACAAGGGGAAACACACACACACTGATTGTTGGAAACCTAAAACGGAGTGTCACACCTTACAAGATGAGGAAATTGAGGTGTAGAGGTCAGGTCACTCAACGCCAGTGATTTGGTTCAGATGTCTAAAGCTGCAGCAGTCATATCCGTTGCGAGAAAATGCAGGAGGACGAGGAAACGCAGCAAACCTTCCCACAAAGTACACCAGACATACTGCCATTCCAGGTACTAGCAACTAATGCAGGTTATGATAGTTTAACATTAGTTCAAACTCCAGCAGCAGTCCCTTCTGTCATGCTTTTTCAGTCATTACCCATTAGAGGAGGTCTCTGAAAACCACCGTGCAAGTGCACAACAGCCAAGAACATGTTGATCTTCAGTGAGACGTTTGAGTATCAAGTTGATTACAACATCAATTATTGTTTTGAAGCAAAGCAAACTTCTATCTATGTAGAATTCAACCCTCAACTACTGGATAAACCGTTTAAACTTCAATTAAAAGGCAGCCGTTGGAGTTTTCTAGTTAACAACGACGTTATGCTTACATTCAGTTTTAAT
Organism: Pleuronectes platessa; assembly: GCF_947347685.1. Lineage (NCBI taxonomy): Eukaryota > Metazoa > Chordata > Actinopteri > Pleuronectiformes > Pleuronectidae > Pleuronectes > Pleuronectes platessa. The sequence goes on along the minus strand of NC_070640.1, from coordinate 5,827,603 downwards.
AACCAGAACTTATTGTGTGTATCCTTGAGGTACAACAAACACAACAGTCAGTTATGGTGTTAAATGTTTATATAATTATTTATCTATAGAAAACGTGTGATAATATGTTGGCCCTAGCTCCCTACACTAATCAATCATAACCATACCAACACCCAATCTTTACCCAATAATAAAATGTAAACAATTTGTTTATATCCAGTTTTAATCAGCAAATCTTAGTGTGTGTGCCCTCGAGTTCGAACAAAGATGGTTGTCTTAATCAATATGGAAAATAGTATTTTGGTCCGTCCTCACCTTTCCTTACCATAAACCTCAACAAAATCTTTGCCCTATTATTATATAATTTGGCCTTTATGTTATGGGGACATGTTTGGGTCCAAAAAAGGAAGTAGAGTCCGGCAATCCCTCGTTCTAAATAGATGCACATCATCAATATTATAAGATATAATTATAGGGGGGAGGGAGGACATCAGCAAAACATGGAGACAAGGACGTAGAGACAGAAGAGACACGTCCACAACCTTGTTTAGGAACCGGGACAACTCGCTGCTCTCATGCGTGACACCAGGAAGCTCAGCGGGAGCGGAAGTGAATGAAATGTGTGTTTCGTTACAACTACAACACCGCGACTTGCAGGTGGAGGATAAACCAGCAGCAGCAGCAGCAGCATCGGCGCGTTTGACTGTGAAACGCAAGGAACAGGACGCGGGGACGGGTTTCCAGCTCGGTATCGATCGAAGCCCGTCGCTCCGTGGTCTCTGCGGGGAACTGAACCCGGGAAGTGACGGAAGCGTGCAAACAGGAACCATGTCAACAGAGGAGCACAATGAAAACACCCAAGAGGAAGCGGCGGTTTGATGCTAAGCTAACGATGCTAACGATGCTAGCGAAGTCCTCCCCGCACACACATATATATTAAACGCAGAAACACGGCAGGCGAGGGGGTTGGGGTCAACTTGGTAGAGACTCTGGAGCCCGAACAACGATGAGCTGAGATGTGTCGCGCATGCGCAGGAAGCACAAAGGCAATGCACTTTATGACAGTCGAGCCGCGGGTAGAAGAAACACACACATACAGCGGAAATGGAGTCTCGTGGAGCAGAGGGACACATTCCGGTGGAGGGTTTTTTTTGTTTTCTGGGTGGCCGGCGACCGTGGAGGAGGCTCCGCGGGGCCGAGGGGACGACTCACCGAGACGCAGGGGCTGGAGCTGGTGCTGGGGGTCGGTGATCGCTGCACGGTAACCAGCGCCATTCAGCGGCGGGGAAGCGGACACCTGAGAGAAGGCGACACCGGCGAGGCGAGCATAGCTGGTTGTGAGGAGGAGGAGGAGGAAACACCCGGACCCGCTGCTCGTCTCTCCCGTCGCTGCCGCTTCCTCTCTCCGCTCGGTGGCTGTGTGTCGACTCCCCGGCTGGTTCCGCTGCCAGAGGCTCCTGCGCACGCGCAAGCACCCGGAGCTCGTCACCCCCCACCCCCATTAACCGTGTGAGTGCTGGACATAAACCAAGTCGACTGTCAGCCTCACAACGATAAGTGATGAAGTGCATTAAGAGATGAATAAATCATGAGCCCTGTGGTTCACACAAGCAGCCGCTCACACTCACAACACTTAAGGAGGCACTGGTGGGTTCTAGTTAAAGGTGCATTGTGTACGATTTAGGTGAAAAGGGATCTGTTTGCAGAAATTGAATATGAAATAATCCCAGTTATGTTTTTACCAGTGATGGTAAACAGCTTTGACGCTTTCCATCCAGTTGGTTCACTCATGGGCCGAAGCTTCGTGGTGCTTCATTTGCTCTACTGCGCCATCAAGTGGACAATAAATGTAAAAACAGGCAGAGTGGTTATGACACCATGGCTCTAGGTGTGTGACGCTTTGAATTGATAAATGAATGAATGATGTTTGTGAGGCCAATACATCAATTATGAACTCATTAATATGGTGTCTGTATTTATGATACAATGGTGAGGGTCAAAAGGGAAAGTCGAAACAAATTACAGCGCCCAGATGTGCAGGCATGCACAGCTGCACAGCACCGGCTTCAGCACTATCATTACACCTGGCCCAACCTGCTTTCTTCCCCGTGTCGTCCTCCTACACGTAGACAATACCGATAATCACAGGGAGATGCCAACAATCACGGATCTGGGCCAATTCTAAGGTTTGGAGCAGAAAAATACATCATAATTCGAAATGTTCACTTTATTGGCTAGTGTTCAACAGTTGTGTTTTATGACTTTATAACTGAACAGACATAGGAGGGATGCAGCTCTCTGTTATTCAAAGGTGTTGTTTAGATCCTCTGCATTTTTCTGTCCAGTTACATTAGTTCGATAACATCATCCATCCGCCTGTCACTCATCCCATCCACCTATCCATTTATCCACACATCCCACAAGGCCATCCAATCATTCAGGCAGCTTTGGTCGCTGTGTTTGTAGAAGAGGGATTAACAGAGAGGCCAGAGAGGCGATGAGATGGAGATTACGACACAGATAATGGTATTTGGATTTAGAGTTTTGCAGAAGAGCCAGTGGAAATACAGAGCTGCAGCTTTAATCACAGGTGAGTCATGTGCTCCCTGATCTTATTTAACAGAGTGACATACCGCAGGTGTAGAGTCGATCAGCCGACAACATTGAAACTAACAAGTGCCACGAGCCATTTCCCCTTATCTCTGTTAAAAATACACATCCTTTCATTTCCTCTTATATTTATGATAAGAATAATAAAGCCATAATAGCCTCTGTATTCGTTGTGTAGTAATTACGCTGATGTGTGGTCACAGGAACAGAAATGGTCACTTTCTGTGCATCGTGAAGTTTCATAGCAGAACGAAGACCTGAAGGTTGATGCTTTCAGTTGGTTGAGAGAGGAAGTGGATGCACAGTGTTCACAGGACTATAGAAGATGTGAGTTGTGAGGTGTATATATCTGTGTGACTGTGTGTGTGTGTGTGTGTGTGTGTGTGTGTGTGTGTGTGTGTGTGTGTGTGTGTGTGTGTGTTTGTGTGTGTGTGTGTGTTTGTCTGAAATGTGTTTCGTATTTAAGTGTAAGAAGATATAGATAAAATAGTAGGGGGCCACTTATATCAGACTAAATATTGCTATCAAATAAACACAAAGGCGTACCTGAGATAGCCGTATAGATTTATCAATTATTTTCCTCTTAGGATCCTAATTGGAGAAAATACCCCAAATCGGTGTTTACATAAAACTTTTTCTTGATCTTAACAATAATTGTACTTTCAGTTTAAGACTAAAGATAGCTCCCAGGCATGGAAAATAAATGTAAAGTATAAATATGAGATTAAATGAATTATCATCTGCAAAATATTCTAAATTTATTTATATAACTTAGTTTTTCATGATGTGGAGCTGGAGAAACGTGTATGATATTATATGAGGGATATAATATTCAATGTTTTCATGTTACTGTTTTACTGTTATTATACATTTATGAAAACAAAATGATCACTTATCACTTATAAAGCCCATTGTGGTCACAGACTTCTAACTGTTCAGACCAGTCCGCACATTCGCAGCAGACCGACAAAACCATACTAAGTGGAAAAAATTACAATAAACCTGAAAACCATATAAGCATGGTGGATGTGTGTGGCAGCTGTGTTATTCATATGTATTATTTATGTATTTAAATTGCTGCTTGAATCCACCACAACTGGACTTGTCGCGTTTGACCTGATTTTAAATGATTGTGTCGAATCTGCCGCTGCCGCCTCACAGTGAGCAGAGCAAGATGGCGGCGCCTACTAAGCAGTGAGTTGCTAACATGCTAACTCGATTTGCGATAGTCCGGGACAAGATATCAACAACTGTGTCGCTTGGTTAATGATTTAGAAAGAACTTGTGTTGAAGTCAACAACGTGTTGTAGCGGCACGTGTCGTGTTTAAGCTCGGGGGCTGTTTATTAAACCGCTGTTTCGTCTATTGCTGCTCCTGTAGCTAGCTAACGATTTGCTAGATTCCTCCATAGTTCGTAAAATGCATTAAGAGAAACAATCGTTCATTTATATTTATCAGCAGCAGCATTCCATCTCCTGCACGTTCTCTCTGCCTATGACAGACTGTGTGCAGGAGATGATACATCTTAATGTGGTTAACGTTGCTGCTTCCATATGCAGTGAATTTGGTGAATTTCTCATAATTTATAGGTGTTTTTAATTCACTCTTTCGTGCAGGAAGTGTTGCTCTATGAAAGTGAACCTAATCTAATGTCTGAAGGTCTCATTCACGTCCCTTAAACGTCTTGATATGGAAAATCTTTAACTGGTTAATGGAAATATACAAAGTCAGATATTTCTCTATAACCGCAACGCCATATTTAATACTGATTACCAGGACTTCAGTTTGCTCCCACAACATGTTGGAGACGTGCGCCTTTGAGATTCTGGTTCATGCACCTCCATGCTGCTAATCTCCTTTACTAGCTCATCTTAAATATGGCCCATTGGATTTAGATCTGATGACTGAGGAGGCCACTAATAAACTCATTCTCATGTTCATTGAACCAGTTTGACACTTCTGTGCTGCGACATAGAGCTTTAACATTTTGCAAGTGGCCATTAGAAGATGGTGAATTGTGGTCATGAAGGGCAGTAATACTCCGATAGGCTGCGGCATTCAAATGTCGACTCAGTGGTATGGAGAAGAACAGACACACACCATTACACCACCATTACAAGGCTGGGATGCTGGCACAGAGCAGGTTGGATTCATCCACCAACCATTTTGTACACCAGGGATTAAAGAGTCTTGTTTTCTGTCTCTCCACAGGTACGGGCTGATCTTGTCCCAGAAGAAGGGAGGGTTAAAGGCAGCAGCCCTGCAGAAACCCTCAGTGTTTGGAGATGACTCCGATGACGAGGTGTGTAAACTCCTGGATTCGTTATAAGCAGGACAAAGCAATTACTCATTCGCCAATCGCTGCATGCAATTCAGCTGTTTTTGCTCAGACGTAGAAATCGATTTTCGTAAAAGAAAAGAAAGAACGATATCGAGGTAAGATTCTTGCAGATGTCCATCCAAATATACTGAATTCAGTTTTTGTTGGGTTTTGTTCCTCAGACATCAGTTGGAGAGAGTCTGAAGAGAGAAGCCATTAAAAAGAAGATGATGAAGCAGGTGAGAGAAAGAATAAAAAAAAAAACTTAGAAATCAACAAGGACAGTCCCTCCTTTGGTGATTTTTCATTTTCTGGTCGTTGTCTGACTCCTTCTCTCTCTGAAGACACGTTTGGAGATGCAGAAGGCCCTGGAAGAGGACAGCACCGTGTACGACTACGATGCCGTCTACGATGACATTCAAAAAAAGAGAAGTGAAGCCACTAAAAAAGTTCTTGGAGGTGCTGACAAAAAGGTAATCTCCTATAAATTGAACGTTTGTATTGCTGCATTTGTCAAAATTGAGATTTCAGAAATATGGAACACTTATGAAGTCTGTTTTTGACTTCTGACCTTTATTGCTGAATACAATTAAAAAAAATGTGAGCTGAAACCGTTTTCTTTTCTTTCAACCAGCCAAGGTATATCCAGCAGTTAATGAAAGCAGTCGATGACCGAAAGAAAGATCAAGAACGGAGGGAAGAGAGGAAGATCCAGAAGGAAAGAGTGGCCGAGGGAGAGAAGTTTTCAGATAAAGACGCTTACGTTACCTCCGCCTACAAGCAAAAGCTGCAGGAGCAGAAGGAGGAACAGGAGAGAGAGGACAGACAGTCACAGATAGAAGGTTGGACTGATACTTTAAAATTGCAATATTTTTGACGTCAGTATATTTGACGTATTTTAAAGTTTCTCCTCCCTCAAGGCACATACACTATGACTTGCTCAGAGTGGAAATGGGCGACTTCATGTAAACCTATGTAAATAATCTCTTTGAATGGTGTTTGGTCTCTCAGCTGCTTTGGACGTGAAGAAACAAAATGACCTGACTGGCTTCTACCGACACCTGCTCAATCAGACTGTAGGAGAGGAGGAGATACCAGATCGCTCAGCAAACAAGTCAGTCAGAGCTCCGTATTACTCGCTCTTCTGAAATCGCACTTATGACACATTTTAAAATTTGGAGACTTTAATTGTGTTGCTCTGTTCCTGCTCCCACAGGCCTCAAACCTTGACGGTAAAGACAGAGAAGACTTCACCTCTTCCTTCGCCTACATCCCATGACAATAACGCAAGTTCATGCAGCGACAGCGAGGAGGGGCACGAGCAGAAGTCTGGGTTTACCAAGCTGGGCGCAGGCTCTACACACCCCAAACGCCAGTACAGACAGAGGTCGCCATCGTCAGGAAGTGGAGAAGATAAGGAGAAGGAAAGAGAGAGGGAGCGAGAACGACATAAGAAGAGTCACAGAGATCAAGACAGAGGGAGGGACAGACATGGAGACAGAGACAGGAATCGTGGAAAGGAAAGGGATGACAGACATGGAGGAAGAAGAGACGACAGGGATAGAAGAAAGGACAGAGAACGAGGAAGAGAGGATGACAGAAGTAGAGGCAGGGGGGATGCAGAGAGGGAAGACAGGCACGGGAAAAGGGCAAAGAGCCCAAAAGAAAGAGAGAGGGATAAGAATGGGGACAGAGAGAAGAGGAGGAATCCGGCTGAGGATGAGCGGAAGGACAAAGACCGGGAACAGGAGAAGGAGAGAAGGAAGGAGCAAGAGAAGGAGAAGACGGTGAAGAAGGAAGAAAATGACCCAGAAAAGAAGGAAGAAGATAGAGGAGAAGAGGGAAAGGAGAAAGAGGAAATGGAGGAAAAGGGGAGCAAATTTGCAAAGCGCAGCAACGATCATACTTTGAGTTCAGCCAGAGAGCGGTACTTGGCCCGACAGATGGAACGCTCGGCCTGTAAGAGCTATATCGAGAAGGAGGAGGACTGAGAGCTGTTGAGCACACCACACACACAGACACACACATCCCTGATCGGCACTCAAACTATCTCACTCAAGAGGATACAACTCGTGTTGTCGTTTTTTCTTCAATAAATCCACTTCAAATCATCTTTCTTTGTCAAAACTTTTCAAATTCCAAACCTGTTTCCCAAGATAACTTTTGATATATTGTTGACTCTGCAGGGGAGGTTATGTTGTTGTGATTGTTTGTTGGTATATTTGTTTGTTTGTAAACTAGATTACTCAAAAACATTTAAAAAGATTTCCACAAAGCGTGGGTGAACGATGTGGTGTGGGTCAGGGAAGAACCCGTTAAAATCTTGGGCAGATCCGGTAATTTTTCACCATTTTCTTAGGTAATGATTCAAAGGTATCTATGAGTGTGTGATGCTTGATTCAATTTAAAGGGACTGCTGCACTATACTCAATAACAGCTGGCTACTGTGGTTTTTAACAAACACTCTTCCAACGGGATTAAACATGACATTTGTTTCAGACTATTTCATCGTTTTTTATACAGCAGCAGAACAGTAAATGTGAAACTAACTCCAGATTAACTACAGTCTCTAAAGTCGTGACAGTAATGACACTCAGAGTTTCTCATCTATGTTTTATTAGCCATGGACAAAAACAGAGGTATAGCAGCAAAAAGCATCCGGCCTTCAGAAACAATAAGTTTCTAGAAAAAACTGAATCTTACCCAACGTGTCCTGAGCTAATCGAGAACAGGGCAGTACATTATGGGGGGGGGGGGGGGGGGGGGGGCTTGAAGGTGGAATATTATAGACGTGGTAAATGTGAAAATAACAATGTTGACTTGTAAATATGAGTTCTGACAGAGACACTTGTATCAGCAGCACAATTGTGTTATGTCAACCAGTGCTTGTGTTTATTGTCCTTTGTGCTCTGAGGTGTTGTATCTTCCTCTTGTAATTTAATTCATGGTGAGTGATAATAAAATCATTTCTGTTTCACAGTTACTTCAGCTGCCTCGTGTGAGTTGTACGGTAACAGCTTCTTCCACAGGGATCATTCGATCACAGGAACTTTCTACAGCCTCACAGGTTCTATGGGTTTCCTCTGCTTCTGTGATGGCCTGTGGTCCAGTTGTACGGGGAGACGTTGGACCACTGAAACAAAATAAAAGGTTGTTTGCAGAATTGTTTTTAATGACGGAGTTCTACAGAGAACGGACCGCACACTGCAGTAGTCGAATGTAACGAAGCACATTTACTCAAGTGCTGTTATTTACGTTTTACATTTTCTGCCAATTATGCCATAGACTGTGTATAGATGGAAGACTTGTCTCCACGTCCTCCCACTGTCCAGAAATGAAGCCAAAATATCTTGGAGAAAGAATCTGCTAAGTAGTGATTGGACAGATGAAGCTGCGGCATCGAGGTTCCACCAATAAGTGCGCTCATCCATCAACGTTCCCATTTTTATAGCATCAGAAAACCAATTAAAACTCAATTGGAAGCACTTGAACATGTCATGACAAAAACCATCTCAAATGTTTCCATCCTGTCCAGCGACCTAGTTTACAACCTATACTGTGGCCAACCACCAGGTGGCGATCATGACACTTTGGCTTCGCTGTTGTGAAGCAGTCATCTTTACACTCCACTTCAAATACAGTTTTACATTTATTCAACAGCTTTAGTTATTAAGGTTTAATTTTTCCACACACAGATCATATGATTTCATTGATAATAAATGTTAATATCAACTGATCAAACAGCTACATAATGATCAACCACCACAGTAAGAAGCTACTTATACATGAATGCATCAGTAACAAACACTCTTAGGGCCATAATGCAATACTGTATTATGAGTATGTTTATTGGTGTTACTTTACATACATTTGCTAATGATACTTCCTCAGTAAATTAACACTTTAAGTGCAGGACTTCTTGTTCTTTTTATTTCAGCTTTGTCACTTTTACATCAGGAAATTATATAAAAACGGGACGTGTGTTAACGTGTCACATGGTGAATATTTCAGAAAGGCAGTAAAAGACTCACCTCTTCCCACGTCAGGTGGATCATGCTGTCCTGTGATTTCTTGTCATAAACTTCTGTAAAGTAGCACTGTTCTGTAATGGTCAAATCAACCATAAATGATGAGGATAACAGATTCATTGAAGACACGGTGCTTTCACACCACTGTCATCTTCGCTCTGAACAAATCCTGATTTCTCAGGATGGTGTGGTTCGGAAAGTGATGGAGGCCTCGTCACTCACATGATGTATTTTCCAGACGCATCATGAGAACTATGAAGTTCTTCCAGGAGGTGGATGAGGGTTCTGAGTACCCGAACATCACCTGGGGCCGGTTTTTCAAAAGTTTTAATCTGGATCAAACTGATCCAGATTTGGAAATCTCTTTTTCTGCTATCCAGGATCACCTAATCCGTTTTATTTTTATGCTGGTTTTTCAAAGCAATGTGGGATTGGATTACTCTGATCCGGATTCAAACTTTTCAGGATTACCAAATCTGGATTACCTGTGGTCTAAATGGGCGTATCACAATGTAGCTATGTAAAGAACAACAGGTAGAATAGTGAGGGGTCACTCCAATATGCTTTATTTGAACAGAAAATAGGACTGAATGGAACAGCAAACAAACAATATAAACATCCCCCTCCATTGTCCATTTCTTGGAAACAGGCAGTCCACTCATCTGAGACCTACAACAAATAAATAAATAAATACATACTTTACTCACAAATACATTATGGATGTTTCGAACAGGTTTCAAACAAAGATTTATTGAATTGAACTGGATAAAAAAAGGCTTAAATGTCCAATACTTAACAAAATAAATTACTTCTTAGTTCTTGTTATGAGTAGTTCTTCTTATGAGTTCTCCTTCTTCTTCATCATCATCATCTGCTTCGTCTGCTGTGGAGAGACCAGTTTGTCCAAGCTTGGCCTTTAGGAGGCGGATCTCAAGTCTGGCCTTGGTTTGCTGCAGTCGGGCAAGAATAAGCTGTTCCTCTGCTAGATGGATCTGTACTTCTGCCCTTTCAGTCTCTTTTTGCAGAAGTACCTTATAGGCGTCATCTTTCTTTGGGTGCTTTGAGCCTCTCTCTGGGGGTCCTGTGGGAACTAGGCCTTCTGGCTCCACCTGTGATTGACCTTCCCCCTCGATTACAGGGCTGAGATTAAGAATACATTTTTCTGAAGAAGGCTCGATCTCTGCTGTCATCACAGGCTCACCATCCTCTGCAACATCTTGGATCCCATGCAGAGCTTCCGATTTTCACCTCCAATAATATCACGGACTATGTCTGTGTATTCACCCCTCTTATATGGGTTGTTGCCTGTTTGGCTGTTCTTGGCTTCAGCGTGGTCTTTTGTTGCCCTGGCCTTAAGATTCTTCCATCGAAATCTTACTTGCTCTGTTGTCCTCTTCTGGCCAAACCCCATGGCATTCACATGTTGTGTGATTTCAGCCCAAATTTTCTTCTTCATTTTACTAGTCACTTCACCACCCTTGGCAGAACTAAAAGATCCTACCAATGACCTAGAATGGCACCTAACACATTCAAGTGAAATTGATGAATAAATATAAATACTGTAAAATGCATGATATAAAAGTTGTATTATTTAAATAACCAATTTTAGTTACCTAGTTTTATTACTGATATCCACCATGAATCCACCCTCCTGCTGGGATCAGTTTAATCCAGATTTTTGGGATCAAAATGATTCCAATCCTACCAAAAACTTTTGAAAAACCCAAACTCAAGATTTGATCCAGATCAACAACAAGATTAGATTACGTGATCCAATCCAATTTCTGAATCCTTTTTTTCTTTTGAAATACCCATTTTCAAGATTTGATCCAATCCGATAGCCGTAATCCGATCAGACTTCTTTTGAAAAACTGGCCCCTGGAGCTCGATGTCAGCCAGGGATCCAGTCTGATTCAAATTAGAGCGATGGAAGAGTCGCTGCAAAAAAGGAATCAACCTATATTTAGAAACTAACATCAACTGCACAAAGCCATGTCACCATTATAAAATTATAATAATAATATATAATAATTACCTTGTAGTCAGTTCAGTGAAGGTCATGGTCATCCTTTGGTCGATCTTAGTGGACGTTACAGCGAAAATGTCTCATCGTCCTTTATCCAAAGCAACTCACAATAAGTGCATTCAACTGGCAGCCACTGGTAACCAGTGAAAGGAGTGGAGGAGCGGTGTAGTGTGAGTGAATTTAGGTTAAAGACCAGTAGAGCTGCTGCATTCTGGATGAGCTGCAGAGGTTGGATGGCACTAGCAGGCAGACCAGCCAGGAGGGAGCTGCAGTAGTCTAGGTGTGAGATGACCTGAGCCTGGACCAGAACCTGCGCCGCCTTCTGAGTGAGGAGGGGGCGTGTTCTCCTGGAGCATGTATCTACATGAGCAGGTTGTTGCAGTAAGGGAGAGTTGAGTGCTGAGTGCCAGACCCAGGTTCCTAATAGTCTGGGTAGGAGCTCAGCTAACAGGGAGTTTTCAAAGTTAATAGTCAGGTCCTGAGTGGAGAGTCTTTCCCTGGAAGGAAAAGTAGTTCAGTCTTGTCAAGGCTAAGTTTCAGGTGGTGTGCAGACATCCAGAGAGATGTCAGTCACACAGGCAGAGATTCGAGCTGTTCCCTGTGTTTCAGATTGGGGAAAAGAGAGGATTAGTTTGGTCTCGTCAGCATAGCTGTCGTAAGAAAAGCCATGTGATCATCATGTCGTGATAATCTAGTTTGATTTCTATCATAGGACGTCCAGCAAAAAAAAAAGATGTGTTTCAGGATACATCCACCATAGCAATCATGCTCGTGTGAAGTTCTCAAACCAAAGCCGTGAGGGATCCCTGTGAATGGATCAGTAGACCATTAGCCTTCTGGTAATTGTTTCTTTTAACAATGTCAAAATGTATACAAATACATTGTGAAGTACTTAATGGATTAGAAAGATATTTTCTAATATATGTGGAGTAAAAGTGACAAGTATCCAGTAGTATGCAGAAGTACAGTAAAAAAATTCAACTTTTATTTACTTTTTAAATGTTTTGACGGCATGTATGATATAAATCATCTCACCATGAGGGTAGTGAGGCCATGTAGCCTCTGGAGCTGCGTGGCCAACAGCTCTCCGTTCTGACATCACACACACACACACACACACAAAGATCAACAACTGTGAACGACTGATGGTAGGAAAGGAAGAAAATTGAAGATTGGGGAGGAAAAGACATGATACCTGATCGACATACTGGTTGAACAAGTCATGGGTGGGCCCCATGTCAGCGTCCTCGTCAATGCATCTGCCCGAGTTCTTAAACGACATTGACCTGAGTTAGTGTCAACATTTATGAGATCATGGGCCAGACATCAAACTGGCTAAAAACAATTGGTCCCACTGACGTACAGCTTTAATATCTTTGGGATCAGTTGAGTTGTCGTGTTCGTGGTCGTCGTTGGGACTGGAAGCAGAGAAGATTGTGTTGAAACAAGCTTTTAATGGTCGTCATTCATTAAGTTTCTATTGCAACTTACGGGAAATGTTACATATCACGGTGTGTCTTTACCAGGTCTTAGACTTAGCCTTGATGTAGACGGTGAGAACAAAGTCTGCGGTCATGTAGGGTATTTTGGTGGAGGGGATGATGGCGTACTCTCCAGGCTCCAGGCTGAGGAGCTCAATCAGTTCCCTTTCATAGGTGTAAGAGCTCTGCTTCTCCGGGGGGTTTGCGTCAAAGAAGAGGTTCTCCAGACGTCCTTCTGGGGTCTATTGTTGCATATTCAGGTGACTCATGTGGATTGTTGTGTTTGCAAAAGAAGAGCATTATATTTGTTTTTCAGTGCACTTACCCCAAGTGGAATCTGTCGGATGTGAAATGAGAAGAAGTGTCATTATTCATATCATTCATAAATGTTTTTTTTAGCCTGGTGTCATTTTTTTTCTCCATATTTGCTAAACTGCATTTTGTTGGATTTTATATTAATGGATAAAATTCTAAATGCCGACCTTGAAGATGGCCAGTCCAGCTGGGTAGAAGCGTTCCTGTAGGCGGTTCATCATCTCAGGTTTCTGCATCAGAGAAATCAAGATGTTTTTGTCCCCCGGCTCCTTCTCGTCTGTAACAGACACCTGGATGCGATACTGGGGATTTGTCTCGAAGGTAGCTGCAGGTCATAAGACGTTTTATCTTTTAGAGACACACAAGAAGAGACAACAAACATCTTGACCTTGTGATCATGGTTCAAGACTTAAAAGAATGAATTGAGCTCACAGTCAGCGATGCTGCCGCCTGCGGACTCCCCGGCCAGCCAGCTGCCATCGTAAGTCAGGCACTTCCACTGGCAGTTGAAGTCCCCGTCGATGAAGTTGGGGGTCTCACAGCACATGGACACCTGGAGGAAATTGTGACAGAAGTTCTCCAACTCCATCCTGCAGGACCACGCAGAGGAACGACGAGAGGAGCACAAGAGGTGAGAAATTTAGAGTTTCAACTCAGATAAATACATCCTACTACTGTTTTGATTTTAGATTGATCGGATGATCAGATTTCATCCACAAAGAATAAAGTACTGTTAATCATTATCAGGCCTCACTATTAATAGGTCCCCTTTTCAAAAAGTACACAAACTAGTACTAGTTCTACATGGTGAATGGATGGATGGACAGATAGAGGGATGGGAAATTGCAAACAGTAAAATTATCAAATTCAGGGCTTCTCGTCCAACATCAGTGTGTGACCTCACACACAGCTCCTCTGGAGGAATGGGCAACAATTCCCACAGACAAACTCCCAAATCTTGTAGAAAGTCTTCACAGAAGAGTGGAAGCTGTCATTGCTAAAAAAGGACCAACTCCATATTAATGCCTATGGATTTAGAATGTGATGTCATAAAAGCTCCTGTAGGTATAAGGTGTGGGTGTCCCATGTACCATTGTCCGTATAATGTAAAATTAAAATTCATTTCTGAGACTACGAAGACACACTCATTGTATTTTGGTGAGAAACACAAACTTGAATTTGGTTAAATTTACCAGAACTCTCCATCTTGGTGCTTTGCCTGATCTTCTGTATTCAATAGGTTTCCCATATCTGACCTGAGAACAAGGGGAAAATAAATGGATGAAGATGAATTCTTGGCAAAATAAATAACAAATAGATAAAATAAATTAATGATTGATGTACCTTTCACCCAACTTTCCCTTCCACTCCTGTGCGCCCCAAGGGTTCACGATGCGCACCAGCTTCACCTTGGAGCCCAAACAGTCGACCTTCAGATGAAATCATAGATATGATGATAAATGTGCCAAATTAACACTCACAAAATCTGTAACCCTTCTTAGTTGTGATAAATTAACACATGTTGTTTTGCAGCTCCACAGTTCACCTCAGTGACACCTGTGACTGAATAAGAGTGTCCAATCACCAGTCCGTTGTCTCCTACACTGTTCACCTGCTTATCCTGAAATAAACAAAACCATTAAATACAATGAGGGATTTTAATTTAAATGTCTTCTATGATTTCTGTTCTTACCCCTGTTGGAGTCGTGCAGCAAATCATGGACTTGCACCTAATGGCTCTGGTGAGCGTAAGCCAGAGCTCTTCATCGTGGCCTTTGTCGTGGGCCTCCCCGAGTTTGTAGGTGGTGTAGACCCCCCCGCTGAAATCCTTGAAGGCTTCTGACGGCAAGCCGAAGTTCATGTCATCGTATGAACCACACACTCTGAGGCAGAAGGAAATACATACGTTTGTAATCTGAAGTCGAAGTCTTGATTCTGGTGTTTTTGTCTCATCTGTGACCTTAAAACGGTTTAACTTCCAAGTGAGTGAGTTGGTTACGTACTTGGCGTAGGCTTTCTCCAGCAGGGGGACCCAGAAAATATTTCCTCCTTTGCAGTGCACAGAGAGTAAAAAGTTGTTTGTTGTGGGCAGAAGGTCGTCAACGACCACGTCCACCCACTGGCCGAACCTCCAGAACTGTCACAGAGAGGACATGTCTGAGGTGAAATCATGTTAAAGCACTGTTTCAATACAATCACAACACTTTAGCTCCTTACCCTGAAGTGAAATATTCCTGCATGGCCCTCGAAGGACTGGTCCACTGGCACCACTTGTGCGATCATGCGTTGATTGAAGGTCAGTGAGCAAAGTGCAGACAGAAACCAGCAGTTACCTGGTGAATAAAGTAAAGAAAATGCTTTTCCACAGTTCACATTGTCACCTACACAAGCTACTACTTGTGACCAAGAAAATCTCTTTGCTCACTGACGTAGCCTTGACCAAAGTCAAAGCGAGAGGCTCCCTGCGGAAAGAAAGTCGGCTCGCTGCTGTTGTTTTGTCTTTGCAGGAGCTCCTGGACAAGACAGCAAGATACAGACAGGCATATGAACTCAAGGAACAAATAGGAAATGGATTGAAGTACAAATAAACATGGTTATGATCAATTAACATCAGTTTTACATATGGGAGAAAAGACATTTGAAAGTTTTTTTACAGCTGGTCGAAGCCACTCCACTCCAGGATTGGGCAGGCCCCCCAGAGAGCGGGTGTTAGGTGGGAAGGCGTCGTCCACAAACAGCGTCCCACTGCGGAGGTGCTGGTCCTTCAGCTGTGCGTAGTCCTGGTGGTTGAACGCTGCAGGGTTGGAGGGGCTGCCCTCCCGGCCGTCTTGATAACGCAGGTTGATGATAGAGGTGCACGCTCCACATTCAGGCATGCTGACGAGAGGCTTCAGGAAAACTCTGCCCGACAAAACAAACCCTCTTTCTTCTTCATCTATCTGGAGTTGAGTTTGAAAGTGTATCTCAGAGGCTGAGTGGACACGACCACCCGTTGGACGCCTGCAACCGGCTGCTGCTTCCTCATAAGAGAGGTAAGTAGGGAGTGTGTAGTGTTGTCCTTGCAGCAAACTGTATCTCTCACTGCATCTTACACAAGCCTGGAATGAGACCTGCCCCCAAAACTGCTGGACGTGTCTGTAATTTGTTTGCATGCATGGACACGGTGACAGACGGCCAACAACAGACGCCAGTTGAAAAGGTGACATTCTCACAAGTCAACATGACTTTCCCGTTCTTTGTGCTTCTTAAAATTGTTAGACTCAAACACCCCCCCCCCTCCCCCTCCTGCGTACTCTAAGTGCAAAGACATGAATGAACCTGTTTTTCATGTCTCATGATCGATCAAATGAATCGAATCCATCTGTGAATTTTAAAACTCAGGTTTAACTGTATATGAGTTTGCAATCCCAAATTTCATAATCTGAAGTATCTGATGGGAAATAATTTAACCAACAAAACAAAATAAATCCTGGATTATTATTATCATTATATTTTAGTTGTTTTAAATTCAAAATAACTGCCACAAAAATACAGCAAATCACTTATAAAATTTTTTACAGGATAATTCAATTGCTTCTTTGTTTTGAATGTTAAATTAAACTGAATTTTATGTAAATATAAAAAAAATTATGCAAATCTCATTGCTGAATATTTGTATTTGTAACTTCAATTGAAAAAAAACATTAGGTTTGATTAAAATGGTCATTTGTTTTTAAGTGGCAACTTTTGCTGCCGTTTTTTTTGTTGCTACATTGTATGAATGTGTTTCTTTTCTTCTCTTTCACTTCATTTTGATAAAAGATAAACAAGAGAATCATGTTTGGAAGTTGAATTGAATTGTGAGTTTTGGCCTCAGGTCAGTCCACAGATGCTCTTTTGTTGTAATTTAAACATCAGTCAAGGAACCGACCTTACTCAAACATTCCACTGGTGCAGGCTCTGCTGGAAAAGCAGATATTACCAGTTCAGGACTTCGTTAAAGGTGAGACACGCCCCCCGCACAATTTGAGAGGCGCCAGAGGCACTAAACACACTAGACAAAGACTCAGGAATATGTTTGTGATATAGGACTGAATGAGGGAAAAATACATAAAAATCGGATCCATACTATGTGGCTGACTCTGTTATGACGTGTCACTTGCCGTGGAGAGCAATTGGATTCGCAGGTAGAGTTGTGTGTGAAATGTTTTGTGGCCGACTTGTAGAGCGTGCATTGTTCAAACAAAAGCCTTGTATTGACAGTGCTCAAATAGGAAAGATGGTGTTTCAACAGGAGAAGTGTCCCAATGCTGACATTTTTTTTCTTAATTCCTTTAATTCTTCATTTATGTGAGTTACACTTCTTTCCTATCAAGGGTACACACGGTGTGCAGGAGGGATCATCTGTTGGATTAAAGTGCTTCCATTACATCTCCATCTCAAAGCCTTTCTGATTAAGAAGAAACAAAGAACAATAACCTTTAGATGTGAGATATGAGATCAAATTAGGAAGAAAAACTTAAATTCATGCTAAAGGTGTTTTTATGTGTGAGCTAAGGATGATGTAAACTAATAACAAATGTATAGCATGTTCGTTTTGTATTCTTCCCATAGTATTGGATGACACTTTATTTAGTAGAAAGAGAGTGCATCACACTAAACCATACCCTGATGAAACTACATTTCAATCCACTAGATCCAGACTTTATTTGGACACAAGTAAATAATTTATAAATTAAACCATTAAAAGAGAAGATCCACGACTCATCAGAAAAAATGTGTTTGTGGGGATTTATATGTAATATTTCTAATGGAGGACTCGTAAAAAAAAAACTGCTAAACTAAGTCAAATCATTTTTAATTGTACAAGAGATACAAGATACATATTGGTCCACACACATGCACAGACACACGACATGCAAATGGGGGGAAATTTGTCCTCTGCTTTTGACCCATCTGGGGAACACAGGACAAACAGAGCAGTGGGCAGCCATGTACGGCGCAGGTGTTGGGGGAGTGAGGTGCCTTGCTCGGGGGCACTTAGACAGGGGGGGGGGGGGAAGAGTCCTCTTGGACTTTTGAACAGATCCAGGTGTTGTCCCTCCAGGTATGTTGGTGAATCCGTGTCAACACATGATAGTTTAGAAATGAAGGTGCAAAGGATTCATCATTTGTCACTTCACAGACTACCAACATGATTCAATAAGTCTTTAATTAAACGCTGTGTGGTTCACCCTTTTTGTATATATGCTGCTGCGTGACACCATTCTGTTTAAGATCTCAGCACACAGTCAGCCTTGGTTCAAGACAGTGTGCTTCTGATAAAAGCCACAAACAATTGTTACAAGTCAACATGTTTACTGTCAGTACAGATGTTTCACCACAGAGGCATTTAAACGACCACCCTCCAGCCTAAATGACACAGAAGCATGCCGGGTATTACAGGCTCCTGTAGGGGAGGCGCCTGTTAGAACACAATTTGCAAATAGTTTTGCCCATAAGTGAAAGACATGGACAGGTATCAGGGTCAAGCTGTCAATACAACTTGACTCATTTATTAAGACTGTCAACACAAGAGGCTTAAGTCATGATTACTAGTGATGGAGAGATGAACCTTTCCATCCAGTATGTTCACTCATGGGCCGGAGCATCATTGGGCTTTATTTGCTCTACTGCGCCACCATGTGGACAATAAATGCCGAACGGGGTGTGGCCAGCTCGCGATGCTTTGAACGTCACCACATACACAGAAGCCTCAATAGGCGCATCCCACAAATCTTCCTGGATGCTCGACACCATCACTAATGATACACAAGTGGGCGGTACAGAGTTTTAACACTTAGTCATTCTCAGCCTGAAGAGAACTTTGGTTTAGAGGCAATTGTTGATGGTCAGTTTAAGGACCGAGATGCTCTTGGTCAAACTGGCATGACTGTGAGCTGCAGTATGTGGAGACAAGTAAATATAATTTATATGAACTCAATATTAAGACTGATTTAAGCGTGTGTAATGACAGTGGATAAAGAAGACACATTTCAGGACATTTTGATACAAGTTCTTTTAATAAAGCACTTTTTAAAGAGTGAAATACATTTGAACAAACACAATGACGTTCATCTTCAGACAATTTCAGGATTCTGTGATCTGCAGAAGACAAAAAGATTCAAATTAGAGAAACTTATAAAATTATCTCTGGGTTAACGCTTCAATGGCGGTCACATCTAGTGTTCAGAAAACCGATGATCACCACTGACAATCTGACGGTAATTCCAGCTATTTCAGTTTAGGGGTTCATCACAACAATAGTTAACCTTTCATGTAATAAAGCTTTAAATGGGATATACCCGTTTAATTTGCACACTCCAAAAAAAATCTCTAATGAACTTACAAGATCTGAAGATGGAGCAGGTTCACACCTTTGGATTAATCCCTTTCCTGGGAATCTGTCAGTACACCAACTAAACCTGAAGAAGAAAAAACAAAATGGTTAAGAACTAGAACTTCAAGTCCAGCTGAGACACTTTGTCGTTGTTGCATTTTGTGTTCAGAAAACCGATGATCACCACTAACAATCTGACGGTAATTCCAGCTATTTCAGTTTAGGGGTTCATCACAACACTAGTCAGCCTATCAATTAACAAAGCTTTAAATAGCATGTACAGTTTAATTTGCACAAAATAATCTAAATATACTTACAAGATCTCAAGGTGATGGAGCAGATTGACCTTTAGCTGAATTCCTTTCCAGGGAATCCATCAGGGCACCAACTGAACCTGAAGAAGAAAAACCATAATGTTAAGAACAAGACCACCAAGTCCAGTTAAGACACATTGCAGTTATTGCATCTAGTGTTCAGAAAACCGATGATCACCACTGACAATCTGACGGTAATTCCAGCTATTTCAGTTTAGGAGTTCATCACAACACTAGTCAGCCTATCATGTAATAAAGCTTTTAATAGGATGTACCTGTCACATTCACTGCACGGCAGACGTCAGGCCGAGGAATCGACAACTGTAATAAAAAAATGAAATTAGAACAAACCCTTTCAAAACACAATCTTTTTAAACAAACGGCTTTTAAGACTCAGAAAAGTGGATACAAAAAAAATCATTAGTTCTCATACGACAGAACTTCCTTTTCCAGGATTTCATCACCGAGAGCAAATGAGCCTTTTAAGCAACTCACTATTGTACAACACGAGTCAAGCCACTGGTTCTTATGGTATTAACTTATTTGCCAGTAACTGGTTAATCAACTGCAGCAAGTTGAGCAGAGGATTTTAAACACTAGGTTAAGTAGAGTTAGATTTTGAGAGTTTCCTGTCAGCTGTGAAATGAGTCAATCAGCCTTTGTGTGATGAGTCTGTTTTGAGAAACTTATTGTGGAATCTAGATGTGTAAATTTTTCACTGTACAACCGTGAGCTTATAAGGCTTCTCTGCATAAATTTTAAATGGGCATTAAAAACCTAAATCAACTTACAAGATCTCAAGGTGATGGAGCAGTGGACCTTTGCATGATCCCTTTCCAGAGAATCTTTCAGGACACCAATCAAACCTGAAGAAGAAAAACTACAATGTTAAGAACTAGAACATAAAGTCTAATTGATACAAGGTGCTGTTGCATTTAGAGTTCAGAAAACCGATGATCACCACTGACAGTCTGACGGTAATTCCAGCTATTTCAGTTTAGGGGTTCATCACAACAGATGCTTGCAGCTTTTATTTAATATAAAATAAAAACTTACCCACTGCAGCAAACAGCAGGAGCGTCGTCCTGCTTCACATCTCATGGAAGCTCCGGCTTCCAGGATCTCGAAGGGCACATTCTGATCTGTGTTAAGAGATTTAATTAGGTGACATCCAATGTTTGAAGAGAAAATTCTTAACAGTTCTGTTATTTCAGGCTCAGAACAGTGATTGAGTAACATCGTCAGTTGTCGCATCGGACGGCACTTCCTATTCACAGTTTTCATCACAGACACAGCTGCACTGACACAGGGTGTTACTGCCAGACGCTCACCTCCTACTGGAGACATCATGGGGACTTCATCACGAGGGTTGGTCAACTCTCACAGGGAGCTGCCACCGTGACTTCAACCTGAGGACAAACAAATTCATGTTTAGAGATCAAATGGACGAGAAACCAGGATTTTTGGGCTTTCTACAATTGAAGTCGCATTTCTCATTAAATGTAGTCTTGTAGTTTATTTCACTTTAATTGTACAGGCTGTTTAACTAATACAAAACTTAGTATAGCATTGTATTTCTTTAATATTAACCAATCTCCTTATACTAACCCTATATTGCAAATATCTCCATTGACACACACTTTACAGTGATAAATTCTCATTTGAACTATTATTATTCTGCTTTCTTGTTTGCTACTGGATTCCTGATCTTCCCTTTGGATCAATCTAGTACCCAATGCCAGATATAACCCAAATCAAGCAGTGTAATATGAAAACAGACTTAATACAGAACGTGACGCTTCATTTTGTGGTAAAACCTCATAAGACAAAGAGATAGAGAACTTACATCTTGTCTCTGGTCTCCATCGTGTCGTCCTCTCCACGTGGCGGCCTGAGGCCTGGCGGGAAATAAACTGAGCTGTTTCTTCTCAGAATATAAACTGCACTTAGACTCACGTGTTCTTTGTGAGAACACTAAGATTTACTGGACTTAAAAGGAGTTCAAATTAACCCGCAGAGCTACGACGCATGTAAGTATAAGATGGAGGAAGGAAAGAGAGAGAAACATGTTGAGGCGCCTTTTTATACCGTCTGAGCGTCGCGGAATATATACGTCACAAACCCACTGTAATGTTGCCGTGACGCCACCTGCTGCACCGGAGTGTGAACAGCATGGCTTTATGTCCTATTTCTTTATACTCCTATATTTATGTGATATTTCTTACATGTTTATTATAAACATATTTTTTATTATTTTGGGGTTATTATTATTTTTTATTTAAACTTTTATCTTCTAAATTTTTATTTAGATTTTTATTCAATTTCTTGACACACAACACTCACAATACTGAGTCAATTCAAATAAACTAGAACAATTCAAACTCAGATTATATTGTCTTACTTTTATTTAAAATTGACAGTATACATCAATATGAGAACAATGGTTTATATAAATATACCAGAGTTCATCTACAGTCTCATATTATTTTATAAAAATATGTAGTTTTGCATGGGATCAAAACTCGACAAGAGGGTGTGTGGAAACAGTCTGTTGCCGCAGGGTGGCGCTGTTGGCCTGGTTTCTCACTGCTTCCCCTCATTAATTACATGGTGAGTGTCATTAACTGTCTGTGTCCGGAGGGACGAGCTCTGGATTTGTTTCGTTGGATTTCACATCTGCAGACACACAACATATTCTTTCCTCTTCAGCGTTTTACCACCCGGTACTTTCAGGTAAAGTAACTGAACTTACTCAAATACTTATTTATTGTTATCACCAGTTCTCTTCAGGTTCTCTACTCGGTGAGTCGGTTGTTTGAGTCGGTTCCTTAGGACACTGACAGTTCATTGTGTCACTGGTTGTGTGTTTGGTCTCGTTGTCATGCTGCAGAATACATTTGGGATTGATCAGACGTCCCCATGATGACACACTGTGATGGAGAATAATCTATATTATCTATCAAAGAATATATTCTAACATGTGGAAATCCACTGAATAATCTTCATTTCCCTTGAATCTCTTTCATGTTTAAAAAAAAAGTTTCACATTGACTGTAAAAAACAGTTTTTTACTAAAATCAGTTATTTGAATGTTTTAATTTATGTTTCAGGAAAACTTCATTGTGGCAGTGGTGAGAAAAAAGAAGATAAGTGTGTGTTTTCTTTGACGTGAATGAAGAGTGTGTTTACTGTGAGGGAAAGTGGCAGCTTGAAGACCTGTGTGTGTGTGTGCGTGTGTGCGTGCATATGCGTGTTTGTGTGCATGTGTGTGTGTGTTGATCGAACTACAGCAGCATGTTGCCACCTGTGAAGAAGGACCGAATTATTTCTCACCTCCCAAAGGTCAGTAATACACACACACACACACACACACACACACACAAATTGATAGTTTATCGCTCGCATTGCTGATATTCTCGACATCTGATGATGAGGTGATTTACAGTGTTAGACGCTGCTCTGCTCTTTGCGCTCCTCCTTTGAAAACCTTCATGTTTTAACTCTAAACTCATTTGTTGCATCAGTGATTTGTCCTAAATGCAAAGGAAAGTGAGGCCTGTTTTATTGGCGAACGTAAAGCTGTTCATTTAAAGACTTGAATGGGCCTTTTAGGATTTTTTATTTATATGCCAGGTAAATGATATTCCTCACTTTGTGTTCTTCCAATTCTTCTTCTCTCTGGGACTGACTCCACACTTTCTTTGCAGTGTTTCAGTCCCAATGCGGCGCTGCACACCAAAGATGGCTTCCACCCTCAGGTCCAGGCTGCTTGTCAGGTGCAGAAGTCCCGCACGGTGAGGTAAGAACTCTGCTCGTCCTGCTGCTAAAAACATCCACGTTTTGTTTGGTCCCAGCTTCTCTTCTGTTGAATCCATCAATACCTGCTCATTCTATAAGGACTATTTGCACGGACACAGATTTAAACATGTTTGGTAACATGAACCCAAGCAACAGAGAGGATCTGTCCTTTCATTTTGGAGATTCAATTTATCAGATTGATTCTTTTCATCTATTCATTCTTTTTGCTGTGAATATCTTCAGCCATATTCATTAAAGGCATCACATATTTTAAAATTATTTATTTTTATTATAGCTTGACAAGATTTTCGTGGACGTTCAGAAAGCAAACTTTGCTTTTCCTTTATTTTATTCCTATATGTATAATATCTAAGTAAAGTCGGTTTCTTTCACAATTCACCTCTCGACTGTGAACAGTTGATTGAGGCCACTTGAGCATTGAATTAGTGGTTAACTGGTTAGTGTCGACTCCTGAGAGCTGTTTGCAGTGACGCCCGTGTGTTACTGATCATGTTGTTGTGTATTTCATGCTGTTGGGTGGTTGTTGTTGTTGTTGTTGTTTGGAGTCATGAAGGAGAGTCATGGTTTGTCTTCCCAGCTTCAATATCGCCAAGGTCATCGTGGTGGGAGATGTCTCAGTTGGAAAAACATGTCTGATCAGGAGGTAAGAAGCCGTCATCGTAAAACAGATCATTCAGATACATTTCACTCTGATTTGAACCGTGACTCAATCATGTGTCAAATTTAAAGTCTTTAAAAACAGTTGATTGTAAATGTCATCGTCACAATAGATTTGTTTCACAAGAGGAAACACCGACAGAGTCAAACAACATCTGCAGAAAACTGAGACACATTTTCTTCTGAAAAATCTAAATCATCATTAAGGATTTGGCACAGATCAGAAACACTTGAGCATTATTGATCCTGGCGGGAAATTGTGAGTCTGAGTGAATCAAATCCAACATGATCCATGAATCTGATGGATTTGTATGAGACCCAATCGGATTTTAGGCTGTGTAGAATTTCTGATACCAATATATATATAATTAAATGAAATGTCAATTATTCCTAAAATGTTGTTATCAAATCCCTATTCCAAAGAAATGTAATTGAGACTCAATATTTTACAGTTTTACCCTTGTTCCCTCCACTGTTCCCTTGTTCCCTCTCCTGTTCCCTTGTTCCCTCCACTGTTCTTTGGTTCCTTCCACTGTTTTCCTGTTCCTTCCACTGCTCCCTTGTTCCCTCCACTGTTCCCTCCTTCCTTCCAATTTCCCCTTGTTTCCTCCACTGTTCCCTTTTCCCTTCTCCATTCCAATATTCCCTTGTTCTTCCCCTTTCCCTTGTTTCCTCAACTGTTCCGTTGTTCCTTCAACTGTTATCCTATTCCCTCCTCTGTTGTCTTGTTCCTTCCACTGTTACCGTGATCATTCCACTGTTCCCTTGTTCCCTCCTCTGTTCCCTTGCTCCTGTAGTTTCTGTAAGGCAGATTTCGATAAGAACTACAAAGCGACCATCGGCGTGGATTTTGAGATGGAGCGTTTCGAGGTGCTCGGTGTTCCCTTCAGTTTACAGCTGTAAGTACGTCTCTGACAAACACTTCACATTCACACTAACTCACTTCCTGTGTTGACTCATCACAGAGGTCATCGAGGTCAGATCAACGCTAAGTGTCCAACATTCGATCACGTAACACGATGGAGTTAAAGTTTAACGTCTGAAGAATCTTTAAATGAAATCACATGCTGAGATAATTAGGACACTGTGCATCATCCTCTGGGTAATCTGATGAGTCAGTGGAACTTTAATGACATGTTTTCCCTTCACTAAATCACATTAATGCAACACGTGTCGTGGAGAGGCCGAGCGCACGGGACACAGGAAACTGGAAACACAGAGAGTCGGTCCACTCTCAACTGTTTGTCTTCTTATGGTTGTTGTTCCTCCTCTTCTTCCTCCCCCTGTTGTCCTTCGGTCCGTCCCTGCGTCACTGTGGTGATGAAATAGATCAGCAGCCTTGAAGCCTGTACAGACGTTCATAGTTCCCAGAGGATGAGTCAGGGATCACATGACTTTCATTCAGCCTTTTTTTTAACGCTGGAATTAATTTAACATTCCAAGACAACAAGAGAAAACAGATAAGAAACAGCAAAATCTGCCGAAGAGCAAAAATAAGAGAAAAAGTAAAAGCATTGTGTAAAATACAATACATACAAATAAATTTAAAACAAATAAATTCAAATCTTTAGGACCTTAAAATAATCACAGATTCATTTAGGAATAAAAATGACGAAGCCTACACAGTTGCCAGAGGATGAAAGGCCTTACTTTTCCTTTAGAACCCCTATCTATACATCTATACATCTATCCATCTATCCATCTATCTATCTATCTATCTATCTATCTATCTATCTATCTATCTATCTATCTATCTATCTATCTATCTATCTACCATCCATCCATCCATCCATCCATCCATCCATCCATCCATCTATCTATCTATCTATCTATCTATCTATCTATCTATCTATCTATCTATCTATCTATCTATCTATCTATCTATCTATCTATCTATCTATCTATCTATCTATCTATCTATCTATCTATCTATCTATCTATCTATCTATCCATCTATCCATCTATCCATCTATCCATCTATCCATCTATCTATCTATCTGTTTCAGGTGGGACACTGCGGGTCAGGAACGCTTCAAGTGCATCGCGTCCACCTACTACAGAGGAGCTCAAGGTGAATCCCGCTGCTGTGTTACTGCATCTCTCAGTAAATAACGTTGTTGTTGATCTAGTGTTGATGTTGTTTGTCTCTGTGCGTTTCCTCAGCCATTATCGTGGTGTTTGACCTCAGCAGAGTGAGCTCATTAGAACATGCCAGGTAAGAAATAACCCATTACTGTCTAATGATGATGCCATTAAAATGCCATTACAACATTTATAGCTGTGTGTGTGTGTCCGTGTGTGTGTGTGTAGGCAGTGGCTTGAAGACGCCATGAAGGACAACGACCCCTCCAGTGTTTTACTTTTCCTCGTCGGTACTAAGAAGGACCTCAGTGTGAGTGAAACGCAACACATCTTTAAAATAGAGACGGAGGTGGAACGAAAATAATAGAAAATGTGAGGATTTGCTGTTTTGAGTGAAAACATCGCTAGGATTATTTTATATTCAATTTCAATAGTTCCCTTTCACCTGAATCTGACCCATTGAATCTTTTACATTTACTTTATGATGGTTTGACTCAAACGACCTGAAGTTGGTTCTTGACTCTGCGTCTCACTCCTCAGACTCCAGATCAGTTGTTCCAGGTCGAGCAGGAAGCTATCAGACTCTCGGAGGAAATCAAGGCCGAGTACTGGGCCGTGTCTTCAAAGTCAGGTGGGAATCGAACACACGCATCCACCCCAGCCTGGCTTTTAGCGTCTTTTTAATGTGTCCCCCTCTCAAACCCTCTCCTCCGTCTTGTCGTTGCAGGAGATGGCATCAGGGACTTCTTCTTCCGCGTGGCCTCTCTGACCTTCGAGGCCAACGTTTTGTGCGAGCTCGAGAAAATGGGGTCGAGGAACGAGGGTGACATCATCAGTGAGTCAGTTAACTTCAGAAAACAGCTTCTTACTTTCAAATGTGTCTTATAATCATTTATCAGAGCGATGCCAAGGGCCATGTTTGAATTCCCCAGATGTTTCTATTTGGATCTGCACCAGATTCAAACCGAGGTTCGTGTTTTCTATGAGAAATCGGTGAAAATGTTGAGAAACACTTTATCTCGCGAAACTAAATTGGAAAGAAGTTTCTGGATCCACACTCAAATTTAATGGGTTATTCCTGAGGTCATGTTCTGCCCCCAAAAAAACCAAACCTCCTCCCAAATCCAGAATTTCAAACACTCTGAGGTTTTTCTCAACCTCCTGGGAAAGGTGGAATCCTTTCAGTTGTAGCTGAAGCCTTCAAATCCGTTTCTCACGACCTGTGTGAACCCAAACTTTACTTATTCGCGCCAAGTCTGTGTTATTCCGTTTATTTCTTACTTTCATGAAATCACATGAGAAACATAAAATAGTTTCTAAATTCAAGTCTTTTAAGCCAAACTGGATTAACATAAAACAAATTCAAACAGCTGAATATATTTTCATTAAGATAAAATATTAAGTAAACATGACTCAAGTCTAAACAGAGATGAAAAGTGCATTTGCAGGGGACTATTTCTCTCTGTTGTGCTTTAGTGCTTTTTATTTTTTAAACATTAAGTGTATTTGTTTTCGTCCAGGGTTATTGTCCTGTGTTTGTCTTCTCTGTCTTTGTGGAGAAATGCCTCATCACCATCTGGTAATTTACACATTAACGTTAAATAATCTACTTTGACCACGCTCTTATGACTATGAGGGAATAATTGGCCTATTCAAGGTTTGAATATATTTTAAACAATGTTGTGTTTTGGTTTATTTAACTGTTGGTTTCTAATATTTTCACGTGATTTGTTGACGACGAGATAAACATCGGATATTTCCAGCTTTTTTCACGTCGACCCGTCCAGCTCCAGCTTCTCCCTGCTCGTCTGAACCATGTTTTGTTTGTGTTGCACTCAGGACTCACAGACAGCACGGAGGACAATCACACACCAGCCAAGAGGAAACCCAACTGCTGCTGATGAGCCAACAACTGGACCAGTGACGTCATGGATAGACCCCACACAAACAGCCCAGTCCCCTCAACTCAATGAGGTCCTATCGGAGCCGGTGACCTGAGAGGGAGTTAGCCACCATACAAGTTGTAGGTTTGACATATTGAGTTGTTGCGTAGTCAACAACAGTCAGCTGAATTACCAGAACAGAGTCCACTGTGTCCTCTCAGGAATGTTTGTACTGCCGGCCAGAACTACAACAAATAAAGCTTTTGTCATCAGCTGGGTTACGTAAACGTTTATCACAAGAGGAAGACGCTTCTCCTCCGGGTCTTTTTCGGTTGGCGCTTCCAGAGACATGTGTCTGTCTCTGTGGTTCCCCTCCGTTACGGATGAAATGTCAGTGAGGCAGGATCTAATGCATGTGTCTCAGTCATGTGACGGTGCTAATGGGATGCGGATGCCGGCTCCCATGACCACAGCCGGGCCCACAGCACGCCTCGCTCTGTCTCCTGTGACATAAGAGTTCTCATGATCTGGAAAACGTTGAGATCTGAATGTTCTCCCTTTTATCTCCTTATTAAACATTAATAAACTTTCATATTATAGATAATTGATTTTAACAAACTGCTTCCGGTCGCTGTGTTGTGCTAAAGAAAGTGTAAAGAAGAGAGTAAAGAAAGTGTGGAGGTTGGGAAGATTCTTCACATTCTGTTCCCGGCTAATCATATTTCTACCATGAAGACAGTGAAGAATGCAAACACACAAGAATGTCCTGTACAGCACATGACCAGACGCATGTTCCCAGCATGTTCCCCCACACAGCACCAACAAGTCTCTGGGTTTAATATGAACACTTTTATTAAAGGGATCACAGGTAGAAGCGGTCATCAGCAGTGCCGTTGACATCATCACTCCTCCCTCACCGAGACACTGCCGATGGCCGATCACAGCCTCGATATCAAAGATGCAACATCTTAATCTGGCAAGAGACGTAAAACCAAGTAAGTTTTTTTACTCCAAAGAAAAAAGAACAGATATTTGAAAACATTCTGCATTTCGTGGGACCAGGTTTGTTTTTTGCACACTGCAGAATGAAGCTCACCATTGAATACCAGTGCCGCTGCTCATTTGTACTGGGGCACAGCGAAAATCAAAAGAGATGCAGTGGCCTAGAATGGCAGCATGACAATCACAAAAAAGATGAAATGCTTTTTTAACAGTAAATTCATTCTACTGAAATTGTTGCATGTTGCGTGCATCATCGACTATTATACAGAAAGAATATAAACACAGGGAAGTCAGCTTGATAATATCTCCTGCTGACAGTGCTACAGTCGGAGAAAGTGAGAGAAATCATCCACTCTTTTGTTAGATTTTTTTAATGTTGCAGCTGTGGAAACACTTGTTCTTGTTTGTCGACACTCGGCAGGAAAATCAGATACTTTCTCGTGCTCAGCTGCAGCAGCGATGTGTGAAGAGACCAAGTCCTTCACGGTGCCAGACATCGTAAACCCAATGTCAAAAAATGAAAAAGTCGCCCGACTGCAAACATAAGAAAGATAAAAGATTGTAATCTAAGTAAACTTATAAAATCCCTGTCAGACAAACTGCCACAGACGCTTGCTTGACATGGCAAGGCTCTTCCACTTGTAAAATTAGCCATAATATTGTTACTTAAGATAATGTTACGCTGCTAACTTCCTCCGCACCGCCTCTCACATGAAGTCATAAAAAAACAGCCAGCGTTAGCTCGAGTGTAGCACACGAAGAAGTGTCCATCAACTTGTATTAGGTCAATGAGTCAATACAGTAAAGACTATCTACAGAATACATCAGCTGATCATAATACAGCATGTGGTGGAAACAAACAGCAACAAATGAACGTTCCCCTTGAATGCATTTTGCTTTTTGAAAGTCGGCCTCGGCGTGTGTGTGTGTCTGTACAGTCACGGATGTGTGTTGCTTTAACAGATGTGAAGGGGCCTTGAGGTTCAAACAGAAAAAGAAAAAACAGTCTTTATTCATTCTGTGATCTGACGCATTCCAGACAAAAATTCAATTTCCCTAAGTAGCTTGGCAGAGCTCTTTTTAGGAGCTGTTATTCAGAATCCACCAGAGGAAAGGGGGACTCTGGAAACTAACTGGGCCCCTCTGTTCGAAAGCATTCATGGATCAAACTAAAACCAGTTGCAAAAAATAAAGACAGCAGGACAGCTTGTGTGACAAAGTCTGTTAGGTCCATATCCTATATGCAACCGCTGTCCGATGTTTCAAGTGTATTTTAATGTCATTGTACTGACTTTCTGCACGACATATACAGTGTTATTCTGACTATACAAAATACTATACAGCCAGAGCAGCAGACGGAGGTGAGGAGGTGAAACGTTTGGGGATAAGATGGGCAGACAGACGGCAGAGAGGATGGATGATAGACTGATCATCTGCATTTACAAGATCAGGAGGACATGAAGAGGACACGAGTCAGCTGGAGGGCGAGGGCTCCAACTAGTGGTCAGCCTGACGAAAGGGCTGATGGGTCGTGTGAGAGACCAAAGGAGGCAGATAATCCAAAACAAGCCGCAGTACAAAGGATGGACTTAGGTAAGGGGGGTGTAGCGACGCCCCCCTCCGTGTCCTATCGGTCCATTTCATCCAGCAGAGGTGTGGCGTCTCCGGCGATGGACATGGGCGTGCTCTCGATCATGGGGCTGGGTGACGGCCGCGGTGTCATCCTCGGGGTTTTCTTCCGCCCCTCGGCCTCTTTCTCCTTCAGCCACTGCTCCGCCATCTTGCCCCAGTCCACGGCGGAGGCATTGCTTCCGCTTGGCCTGCGGGGGAAGGAGGAGAGAGAGGGAGGTGTTTCAGTTGAAAGAAAGTGACACAGATTGAATGGCAGGCTGCTGCTCAGCTTTAAAAAAAGACCCAGATAGTGGTTGTAGCGCCATCTAAAGGCAGGAAGACTGTCATTCAACAAAACTGAAAATGCAGACCAGGATGACATTACATTTGTTACATTTTGTATCCATATGTCTATAAATGAAAAATATCTGGGACTAAAGAGGAATAATAAGAAAACTGTCCACCACACAAACATGATTAAAAGTAAACACATCATGAGACATCATCAGATATTTCTCCTGTACGTACTTTGGCTGCGGTGGCAGCGGCTGCTGTGTCGGCGCTTGTTGCTGCGGCGTCCGTCCTCTGGATGAGGTGGAGGATGACGGCGTGCCGGACGAGTGGCCGTGGTGACTGCTATGGTGGGCGTGGTGGCTTTGCTGTGGCAGTTGTGGGGGGCCGTGTGTGAGAGAGTGGGAGGACTGCGGGGTGGAGCTGGGGTACTGGGGAGTGCCCAGTGCTTGCTGGCTCGGTGTGGTGTACGAGTAGCTGGGTGTCATCAAGGGCGTCGCGATGGGCTGCTGAGGTGTGGCAAAAACCTGGAGCAGGGGTGGAGGAAGTATTTGGAATGAGTGAATACTCAAAACTTTATGTAGGATATGAACTGCATCTTCACAAAGCGTCTTATTTATTATAATCACAAGCTCTAAAGCATCTGTATCCTCTGAAGTAGGAACCTATGATTTATTGACAGCTTAATTGAATGATAGTCAAGTCCTGCTGGGAACCACCAACATCTCAAAAACCACCATTTCCTCCGGCAGCAGATGTCGACATTAAAAGCTGCACTCACATGATAGGCAGAGGAGCTCCCTCCTCCTCCTCCTGTGCTGCCACCGTAACCGTACTGGCTGGAGCCCCACTGTGCGGGGGTGGTGTTGGGGTTCTGGCCCTGGCCTGTGACTGCAGCGATGGCACTGAACATCTGAGAGGTCATGTTGCGTGGGAGGGCGTTGACAGCTCGTGTCAAGTCTAGGGAGAGAAGAATCAGTAGGAATTAATAATGCGGATGCTGAATATTATTGTGTGTGTGTGTGTGTGTGTGTGTGTGTGTGTGCAGGTGTGAGGGAGAGAGACGCACCTGCAATGTTGATATTGGCCGGGGTGGCGTTGAGGGACGCAGGTGTCCTCGTTCGGCTGCTGTTGCTGGGGGTGATGCCTTTTAAAAGGGGAGAAAATGTTTGATAAGAACATACAATACATTAAAATGCTGTCATATACATGATGAAACATAGGTAAAGTGATGTCATACCTGGTACAGGCTCCTGGTAATGGTCCTTAAACCAACGGAACAGTCCGTTTACTGTAGCAAATACCTGTGAGCGGTAGCGGAAGCCATCTGGGGTGATGGTCACATACTCAACCCTAGAGAAAAATGGCACACTGACATTAAGCTCTACAGGTATGAAGACACATGAACAATTTCTAATAAAAGTCATAGTAGAGGAGCAGCTTTGTGGGAGAGTCGATATGAATTGTGAAGCATTGATTAATTTAGTTCAACATGTACGACATGATTCAGAGAGTCAACACTTGTAAATTTGAGTGTGTGTATTCACTATTATCTACCAATAGGAACAATACAGGAAACAGGAAACACTTGCTGCTCACCGTGGTTTTCCACGAGGCTGATAGCCCAGGACGAACTTTCCCGGCAATGCTTTGCAAGCCGAAACAAAGTAAGGAATAAAAGTAGGCTTCTCCCTCTTTGTCTTGACAAGCAACTCCTCCATTTTCTTTAAGAGAGAGAACAAAGGGAGATATGATGAGTAATAGGTGCAGGCAGGTTGTAGAAGAACTTGAGTTAACGAGTTATGCTTCATAAAACTAGATAATACTCAGCACCGAAAATCAGTACCAACCTCCTTGCTTCCCCCACTGCACTCATGGAAGTACTTATGCCCCAGCAGGTCCCGGGCAAATGACGCCATTGGCTGAATGTACCGAGCAGTGATTTCATCCAGATCTTCAAATTCCTGTGGAGATCACAAGAAACTCTGTAAGACCGAGCTGCAGCAGCCACAGTGCTGACGTATCACTATGAAGGATTCTGCAGCAGAAAAGCAAGCGTGAAAAGAGTAGAGAACTGTTTACTTCACTGTTGATCCAGAGAGTGTGTCCCAAGCTGAACGCGTTCTCTTTGCCTTCTTCTCTCACGTCCACGTGCTGGAAGATACCGTCAGCCACCTGCGAATCATCAGAGTCAGACGCTGTGTCCAACAAACTCCAACATCCAAACAACTGCAATGTGTTGCATGGTACTGTGTATATTTGACCTCCTGTCATTTGGATCCACCTCCACAAAACTCTGAATCATTTGTTAACATGCATCCCTGTATCTTTCCATCTATTCTACTCGACCGTGACACTCCATCTGTTTCTTACTTTCCAGGTGACGGTGAGGTGGTTCTCTCCCTTGCTGCTCGGTCTGATGATCAAGTCTCCCTGGTCCAGGGTCTCCATCATCTTCTCCGCCTGGTTGAAACTAATGTTGTGGAAGTTGGGGTGGGCAATCACACGCTTTATATATGCTGGAGAGACAAAGAATGTAAACAAATAGCCATTAAGGGCAATGATGTGGACGTGAGTATAATTGGATAGACAAAGTGTACAACATTTATTGACTCTGTTATTCTAACTCACGTGTTCGTTGTTGTTTCTTTTTTAACTCCTCCTCCTGTTTTTGGTCCTCAGTCTCGTGGTCAAAGTCATAGTAGCTGTCCTTGGGGAGCTTCCACTCGTTGGCCTTGTCCATCAAATCGGACGTGCGGCATGTGAGGTCAACGCTGAATTTTTCAATATCGATTTTCATGATGCGGCAGTGGACCGTCATGCCCACCTGAAGGGGAAGAGGGAGGAGGAACAATCAAGTATTAAACAGTTGTTACAATAGAGGAAAACAGGACAGAAAGGAGAGAATTTTTTTTACATTTGATCAAATATCTATCAGTTGAGACAAACTACAGAATTTATTTAATAATCTATTTGAAAAACATCTGGAAAGCACAACCAATCACGACCCTCACCTTGACTCTCTCCTCTGGGTGTTTCACAACTTTGTCACTCAAGAACTTGGTTGGTATGAATCCCTGGACGCCGTTATCTAATCTGGACCGCACCCCAATGGCCTGACCCGGACAAGAACCACTGTCAAAGTGATTCCACACCTAAAGCAGAGACAAAATAGAAAAAGTGATGTTTAGACGTCAGACTCTCAGCTGTTTTCTAATATCAAGTTGTCAAAAGAGTTAGAGTCTGGTACCTCGCTGAGCTCAGGGAAGTTGTCCTGCTGGCAGAAGGGACACTGCCACAGACCCGTAGAATCGTTACGTATGGCCTGGTCATAGCTTTCGCCCTGCGGCCGCCGGTGAGCAATCCCAGTCACTATACTGGTGATCAGCTTACCTGGAAAAAAAGGAGGAAAAACATCAACCACAGGCAAAAAAGCATTAACCACACCAGCCTGCAGCGTTACTTTCTACTTTGACTAGTACTTTACCAGCGATTACTGCACAAACTTCTAGGACAGAGCTGATGGTTAAAATGTGTACCGATTTAAAAGGGGCTCACCTATATAAAAGGTCTCTGGCGTTTCCTTGGTGAGCAGGTTGAAGACCTCCTCAGTGTTGGGTACTCTGTAGGGAACTCTCAGGTCTTTGTATCTGCAGCTTAGCTCTGCACGGATATCATACAGAGTGATTCCCTTGTTGCCGTAACCCTAAAGGGACAAAGCACACAAGAAAATTGTTTTTTTTTTGGCTTCACGAGTTCCTGACACATATAGTTGTGTCTGAACTTAATAATCACTGTCAAGTTCACATCATACACACAGACCTGTCTCTCCAGCTCTTCAGCGAAGGCATCCAAGTCCAGATCTTTGAGACGTTCTGGATTTTCTAAGATTTCCTCCAGGGCTCCGGCTGGGTTAGCGTCTTCTGCCGACTCGTCATACTCGAGGGCATCTACAGCCATCTTACGAGCCCACTCGTACGTCTCAGGGTGGACACGAGACCCATCCAGAACCTCGATGTAGGAGTCCGTACTGTGAGGAGAGGTTGAGATAAGAAAAAAAACTAATGACTGATCACACCCTGAAAATTGCATTAGCACTATGAGAAATATCTGGGTGGCCTGAGCATGTACCAGAGCCCTACTAGGTACCAACCTGTCTCCAAGGGACGCAGTGTCGATCTTGATGAAACCAGCACAATTGATAAAAACCTTTGGACCCATGTGACACATTGTGACCAGCTGGGTTCTGTTTTCCAGACGAGTGTTGTTCTGCTTCAGAATCTGCACAAAGACAAGGTCCAGCTGATGAAAAACACTATACTCTGAAATACGACAAAGAAACGTAATATTAGCAGAATATATGCTGACCTTAAGGAGTTGGGAGCCCTTCCTTGGTCCCAGACCACAGACAAACTGGACCAGGCTCTGACTGTGAGGATGAGCGATCGCTTTATTCACGTCCACCCCAACTTCATTGACACGGTTGATGAATTCACAGTGAAGAGCAGAAAGCAAATCCTCCTTCACCACTTGTTCCTGAGGAAAAAAGGTCTTTCGTTTCACAAATATGTGCAGAATGCAGGTGCAGAATACGGTTTCAGTTCATCAACTATCGTTAATAGCCGTTATTGATTATTTAATTAGTTGAATGATTATTGAGGAGTGGACAAAAAACCCTCAACAATAAACTTCCCAGAAATTTGTTTTATTATACAATTACAGTGATATCAAATCAGTCTTCAAGAGAAATCTGTAAAGAACATACAGAAATAAATGCATATACTACACGTTGTCTTTTCTTCTATCTCTCACCTGTAACGGGTGAAGTTTGAGGCAGAGGATATCTTCGTCCGAGCTGCAGACCTGAGCGTACTCCACCAGGGGATCCTGAATCTTCCTGGCTATCGACACAGCCTGTCGCAGCAAGGGAGGGTAATCCCTAAAATCGACCTGCACAGACAGAAAGCAGAGTGTCAGGAGAAGACCAAGGGTAATGAGAACATTGTGTCACACTTGGATCAAGAGTTCACCTCAGACTTCTTGCTGTTCATGTACAACGTGGCCAGTTCATTGTCTATCAGCTCCACTCCCACAGCAGGCACAGAGGACTCTTGTTCGAGCTCGCTGATGGCCCTCTTGAAGTCCTCCATGATCATTTGGGCGTCTCTGCATAGACATAGAATATTTGTAAACTTAACACTGTGACTCCTCTATACTCATTAATGTCGTTCCAAATCGATACATGTAGTTTTCCAGCACATACTTAAGTAAACTTACCGGCTTTCTCCAGCAACAGCTACAACATGAGGCTTCTTGCTGGACAGAAACTTCTTGAGAGTCTCAATGTCGTGGGCCTGAAGATGATGGACACACACAAAAGGGTGATCATCTCAATGACAAGAAAAACATCTGTTGACTGCAATAATGCACAGTTGGATCTCCTTTTGTACCTTCTTCTCTCTCTCATCCTCCTTGAAAGCATTCCTCCTCTTCATGAAGTAGGGCAGACGCAGGAAGTCCACCACCTCTCCTTCCCCGTTGATCAGAGCACAGAAAACTGGTGTGTCTCTGTCAGTGCAAAGTGTGTGTGTAAGAAACTATACTGTTACATAATCCTGCCGTTTATGGGGCAAACATTCCCTGATCTTAACACAGCTAAAATTAGCTCATGCAGATTTAAAGTGAGTATTCTGATATTAATACCAACAATTCAAGCTACTAATATATCTGGGGGGGGGGGGGGGGGAGAATGTAGGGCCCATACCTGCTTGGTGCGTACGCTACACCCAGAACCCGAATTCCTTTGCCCTGACTCTCATCCATCAGATCGTCGTCTTCCTCAACTTGCTGATCTGGTCTGTATGAAGCCACCTTAAGCCAGTTATACAGTCGGCGACAGCAGGACTACAAGAAGAGAAGGACACAGACAGTTCAGGGTGAATTTTAAGGCTAAAACAAAAATAAATGTTTGTTCCATGATTTCTGAAACATGATATTATACGGTCTGGACACATATCACAAATTACCCTGACGATGCTCTCTTTGGCCTCAGAGATCAGTTTGCTCTTGAGCTCCTTGGCCATCTGAGGATAGAGGAACTGATTGAGAGCTCTCTCTATGGCTAAAGTTCGCTGCCTGTTCCACTCCTGCACCTGGTGACTGAACTCATCCCTGTAGTAGAACTGTTTGATCTCATCAAAGTATGTCTGGTCCCCAGTAAATCTGAGGAGAAAGACACAGAGAGAAGCAGAGACTTAATACTATCACATTAACAACTCAAACAGCCTCATGCTCTACTGACAAGGATGTGGATAAAAACCTAAGCTACAGCTTAAAATGTCAAGAAATTAAACTCCGGGGACATAACCTATTTATGAAACTCACTTTCTGCCAACATCAAAGTTAGGTTTCTACAGATGATGAAAATGGCACAACAGTTTATCACATCAGATTCTGTGCTCCGGAAATGTGCTACGGGCAAAGAATGCCAGAAAACTTGTCCTGGTGCAATTTGACCGAAAACTTGACTTGGTGTAATTTGCCATGATCCTCGATCATTTGTCTGCCTATTATCATGAATTGACTTAATTGAGGAGGCTCATCCTGGCTCACCATCACCATCAAACTGTTCATTCCCCATTTTTGTTGATAGTATTGTAACTGTACCCTTTGACCCCTATAAGGTCGATACAGATGTCGATGGAAAGCAGCCCCTCTTCCTCTGCCAGGCACATCTTCAAGAACTGATCTCCATTCAGCTCCTTTACGGCCTTGTTCTTAAGATACTTGAAGGAGAAGGCAAAATGTGCCTCATCTACCTCCTACACAGAGTAAACAAATGGCAATGACGGGTTAGATTAATACTTCCTCCTTAGATTTGTTATATGTGATTTTATTTTCAAAATGTCAATGTGATTAAATGCATCTTTACCTTTTTGCCCTTCTTTGTAGGTTTGATGTTGATCTTGGCCCTCTCCTGGAAGGTCTGTCGGAGAACATGTCTGACGAGAGGTTCCCGAGCAATCTGCATGGCCACCATGTACCTTGTTCCTTCCAGCACTGCCTCAGGAGTGCTGAACTGACTGCACACATAATCTTTGGCTAGTTCTACGGGCTCAGCAGGGAATTGTTCTGTCTCGTGACGCTGGTAACTGTCTCTCAGATTTTCTCCGAACTGCTCTGGAGTTAAACCAAACTTCTTAGCCAAACCATCTGTAGTACGGAAGAAACAGAAAAAGATGTTGAAGTGCAGACATTGGACAGGATTGGTTCTACCAAAATATTGACTATGCAACAGATGAAACTATAGAGACTGAGATGTGATTGTGACACTAAACCTTAGAGATTGTGTAGGAAGTCTCACCAAGTCCTACACTCTGACAGATGCTGTACATATCTCGTCGAGATGCCAGCTTAAGGTCAGGTCCTTTCTGTTCTTCTTCCTCTTCTTCTACCTCCACTTCTTCTTCTTCACCTATGAAGGAAGCAGTACTTATTTAATATAATGCACACACCACAACCACAAAAAGCTATTTATAAGATCTGAAAACGTCTGAAGTATCCATCCATCATCATCTTACCATCCTCTGTCACTTCCTTGATCTTCCTGAGCCTCTTCTTGGTGGTTTTGACAGTGTTCTGCATCTTGGGGATGTCTCGGCCATAATAAAGCAGAAAGTGGTTGTACACATCACCCAGCTCTTCAAGAGTCTGCACTTCTTTCAGCCTTTGGAGAATTAAACGTTTTGAATGGGTGAGCATCATTGTTAATAATCAACCACTTGGTGAAATTCTTACATCAATTCACATCTGATTACAGAACAAATTCAAACTCCAGTTTTATCAAGACATACCTGTCCAGGTCAGGAGTGTCCAGAGGACGGATGCCGTCAGCCAAAGGTTTGTCAGGATCAGCAGAGATCTGCTCAAACTGGTAGGACTGCATCTTCCGAAACAGACGGGTCAGGTTCTGTTTCCGAGTCTTCAGCTGAGTCCACTGATGAGGAGGTGGAGGATGAAAACATTTAAGTCGGGAAACCAGAGGTTGCATACTCCACTAAGATGAAGCACTAGGAAGATTCATTATTTCACATTGACTCCTAACGATGGTGTTGGTTAGTCTGTAATCGATTTCCTTGTGAAAACAACACAATGAACTTCACCTTTTCATCCCACTGCCACACCTTCCACAGGTCATTGATGTTCAACTCTGGTTCCACATATTCTTTCCTGTAAAAGGCTATGAAGGGAACCTAAGCAGAATACAAATATGGGGTCTTTACAAGAGCAACACATTTTGGATACCTTCTTTAAGACATGATCAGTAGTTGATAATATAATGAAAATTGTCATCAAACAAAGGAAACATATGCAAGAAGTTCATTGTATGAGTACGTTGAGCTCACTGTACCTCAAATTGTTGATTCCTCATAAAGTTGAGGGCCTCTTTTATCTTGGCAATAGTGCTGGGACCTTTCCTGCTGAAGTTTGTTGTTGTTCCCCTGTCTAGGTAATCTGTGCTCTCCTGTTTAGAATCAGAATCAGAACAAGGATCACACAAAACAAAATTGTGAGGAGAGGAAGGAGATGAATCTGCATAATATCTACTACGTTTTTGTGTTCTTTGTGTTTATACGCGAGTGTGCGTCATACCTGCATGGATATTGTAAGAGTGGAGAAGCCATGTCTGAAGATCCACTCGGCTTCCTCCTCCAGCTCATCATCCTCAGCAGGTTTCACCGGGATGGAGCGTAACTACAAGGTAAACGACAGAGTCAACAAGACAGACACTCAGAAAGACAGCAGCACAACATTTCAAAGATTAAATAACAATTCATAAGTTGCCCCACCCTTAAAAATAGTGTATAGATTAACAAACACACACACACCTGGAACCTCTCGGGCATGTCTGTTGTGCGGATCTCATTATCCTGGTCGGTCATGTGACTACTTTCTAGCTCACTGGGCTCATAGATCTCAAAGATACTCTTCCTCCCGTGCCTCCTCTTAATCTGTTTCTTAGGCCGGTCCCAGCCCTCCTCATCCTGGTCCTCTTCCTCCTCCTCACCCTGGTCATAGGCGTCCGCATCAAAGTCGGCGAAGTCAAAGTCGCCACCGAAAATCTCCTGGGCCTCCTGGAGGGCTCTGTTTGAGGATGAATAGCGATTATGTAATTTTCTTTTTGTATCATAAAACAATGATCATTTAATGTTTATTATCTATTGTTTACTGATGTATATCAATATTTTGAATTAAATATTGAGGTGACACTCAGGTCATACTACATAAGTTATTGTATAACAAAACAATGATACATGCACCAGTAGAATTACTTAAAACTACAAAACTCACGCATCTGTGTATCCTGAGAACTTCTTCCCCCTCTTTTTAGTGATGGGCTGTCCATCATCATCTACGATGAAATCGTCTATATCTGTGGAGAGAAGCATTTTTTTTTTTAAATGAAAATCC
Source organism: Pleuronectes platessa (assembly GCF_947347685.1). Classification (NCBI taxonomy): domain Eukaryota; kingdom Metazoa; phylum Chordata; class Actinopteri; order Pleuronectiformes; family Pleuronectidae; genus Pleuronectes; species Pleuronectes platessa. Next base: position 5,787,356 of record NC_070640.1, on the reverse strand, counting down.
ATTTTACACCACATCATTTCGAGATTAAGTGTGAGTTGAAATGACTTATCTTTTATTTCAAACCTTTGTAGATGATAAAACAAAGATCTTAAAAAATCCTTCTGGCCTACCTGACTCCTCGTCCTCTCCCTCTTCCTCTTCCTCTTGATGTTGGAGAGGCTCGTCCACAGCTTCTCCTTCCTCCAGGTCACCATCTGCATCCCCGTGAAAGATCTCATCTGCAATCTGGTCTTTCTCATCATCATCATCATCTTCCAGTGTTTTTACACGGTCATATTTCTTCTTCTGTAACACAAAACAAGGAGAGCATTTATTAATTGTACAACTATGACATGAAAATACAAGGTAGAAATGTAGCTACCCAGTCTAAATTGTAATTACACATATACAATAGCAATGAGAAAGGATGCTCACCCTTCTTTTCACTTTAACTCCCAGGTTTTCCTCAATTAGGTCAAGATCATCATCATCCAGGTAGTCATCATAATCTGCAAAGAGGAAAAGACTTAGTCAGAGGAAACAACTTCAAGTCATGTTTTGTTATTACCACTATAAAATCAGTGCTTCTGTTCTTGACACGAGATTACGTAAGCATGGATTTGGACAATAATTAGAAATAAATCATGTTGTTTTTTCCACAACTTTCAACTTGAATCTCAAGCGTCACCAGTCTAAGTTAATGCAAGATACACATAAGTGCATCTGACTCCACAACATATGGAGCTTAAAGAAGGGGAACAAAACCCTACAGGCCGCAGCTGTTGTTTTATCTGCTCAACAGATGCAAGACATTTGTTTTAACTACCGTTCAAGAGAGTCCAGAACAAAACCTAGAAAGATATGTAATTGCAGTATTACAGAATAGCAATAAGTCATGAACTGGCAGCTTAATAAATCAGTTGACTCAGATACCTTGAAAAAAGGTACCTTTATTACTTTTTCCAGACCAAGGTTCCAAATGAGGACCTGATCCACAATCAGCTCAGAATGAGGTTTGTCTGTCACCAGCTTCAGTTATGTTCTTATTAATTATCTAGACAGTGGCTTCCCACAATAGTGCTACATATTCATTATGAATACAGTTTTTACACATTCAAGATCTCTAATGGAGTGTTTTGCACTGCTGTTTCATTGTAGAGTTGTGTGCAGCGTTTTTGTCCCACTGTCGCTCTCACCCTCTCTAACACACAAATATATCTGTCTTTCAGTCATACTGGCCATAAGCAACTCCAGGAGAATGTTAATCACATTAAAGGGCAATCAAAAATAACAGAAAAACCACCATCAGCCGTCTGAGGGAACTCGCTATAAAACTGATAGTTTCTCTTGTGTGTGCAGTTCTCAGCAGGAAGACCAACTTCGATTTAACACTGTCCCTCGGGCTTGGTTGTGCAAGAGATGTTTTGAGTGCAGTCACAAGAAGCCCCTCTTTTCCACGCATTGGAAATGTGAGGGATGAAGGAAAATGTATTCAGTTGATTGCAAACTGTAACCTCACTGCTCGATACCACTAAATCATACACCTTTAGAAACACCTGATGAACTTACTTCGCTTTTTACGTCGATGTCTGACTTCCTCCTCTGAGTCGCTTCCCACTCCACTCCCACTTTTTGCAGCTTCTTCCCCCTCCCCCTCCTCTTCTCCATCATCAATGAGGCCACGCAAATTTCCTCGCTCATCTTGGTCCTCTGTGTTTTCTTCTTCCTCTTCATCTGTTGAGAGATGACAGACAAGTCATCCAACTATCATACAACCCCATCTCCAAAACACAAACCCCAAGTTAAAAGCTTAAAATCCTACCATCTTCCTCCAGAAACCTCTGGGTTTTTTTGGGCTTAAGGTCTTTCTCTGCGAACTCCTCCTCCGACTCCTCGGCCTCGCTCTCGATGAAGTCGGACATGACTGCTGCTCCTGAGAAGAAATTCAAAATACTGATGTCAAACTCTCTCAACAGAATCCTGGCAATGCTTTGTTCTACTACACCAAACACATGCAATATGTAACTCGCATTATGTTGTACTTCCTTTCCCCTCCTTATCACCCGGTTTGTTTTAATTTAATTTAAGTAACAGTAGTTTTCCTGAACTTTAACGAGTTGTTCAACCTCTTTGTTAGTATGACATGATAGCGTTGAGTGAAATAAACAAGACCAAGGCTGCACCATTCGACCGAATGGAAAAAATGCTACTTATATATTTCGTTACTTCATGTGCGATCTCACATATTTAGTGTCGCTCCTATAATTTCAAGTTCTCCTGGAGTATTTAAAATAAATTGACGTGGGATTGATTTATCTCTGACTGCAAAGCATGAGTTTGACGAGGTCAATGGTGCCTGTGTGTGATCTGTGTGATCCTAACACATATACTTTACAATATTAACCACCTTTGTGATCAAATGGTTTATTTACATGTATTCTTAAGCTAAACACGTGCAAGAAGGACAAATGAAAGCAACGTACGTCGGACACTCACACACATTTCTATATATACGATCATTGACAATAAACACACCATCCACTTAATAAATAAAATAACTAGGTATGTAGCCATCTTTGAACCGACGAGTGCTTTCACCTCAAGGCTGTTTTATTGTCAGCACCATCACATTGAGCTGGATTTATAAGACAAGATTCAAGAAAGAAAAAACCTACGCCTAGAGATGTCGCATTGCGCACACACGACCCCGTCGATGCTAACACAGCTAGCGCATCTTTTTTGGCGCAACGCAGCTGTAAACACACAGGTAGAGTGTTTATTAAGTTAGCAGCAACGCTTTCGCCCCCAAAACATGCGAGTTATATTTATAATCCAGCTCGATGTCTTTAGCTGTGAGCTAGCAGCACCGACTGGGCTAACGGTTTCGATGCTAGTTAGCTAGCTAGCGAGCAGCCTCTCGCCGGGACGCTGCTTCTTTGTCCCGCTGTTATTTTGGAGCTGAACACAGTAACCACAATACCAGAAAATGAAGAACCGGACCACACGACACGCACCGTGACGGAAAACACACCAAGGCCTCTTGGCGTTAGTCGAAGCTTTAGCACATCCCTGCGTTAGCCTAGCATTAGCAGTCAAGACAACAACAGCTAGCCACGTTAGCGCGAGCTTGTTAATCGCTGCTGGCCGAGCACAACCGTTAAAAAACTCCGCAAGCGACCCCGGGCGGGTTGGAACTTACACGTCGGCCTCACAGTGGCGGGTTATTCCGTCAGTGTGTACAGTGGTGGCGGGGCTGTGTTGTGTTGTGTTGTGTTTGGTGTTTGTGGGAGCTTGTGCTTGTTAAAAAAAGAAAAATGGCCGACAGCGAGCGGCGTGAAGACAATTCCGGAATTTGAGTGAAGTTACCCACAGCCCAGCGAGGTGGCGCCCCCTGCTGGGCCAGGTCGACTCTATGCCTACATAGTGAACACACAGCTAAAACAGCTGGATGCCTACATAAAAATAATGCTAAAACAGCTGGATGCCTACATAATAAACATAGTGATGCCTCATACTGACGCCACCACATACATCATATCAATAATAAAGTGTTTCATGCCCAATGTGTAATACTCCATAGAGGACAGTATCTATTTCAAATGACCTTAGTTATGCTGACATTGTTCCCTTACAGTGTTTACAGAGATTTACGAAGAATATGTAGGACTCCAACTTGACCTAAATTGTTACCGTTAACTGTTATTTCTTCCTCACATCACAGTACAAACGGCTTTTTGCACAGTGCTCCCTTTTTTTTTACTCTTAAACTGTCCAAAAAACAACACACTAATCTGAAAATAGCTTTCAATAATGTGCCTTTCGGAGATGAGTTCCCATCCCACTCACTTCACTATTCACAGTAACAAACCATTTTTTTTACCGGGGTGCCCAAAGTTTTTGTATGACATTGTAAATTTCTGTGACTTACTCTCTTTTTCCTCAATGTAAAAACTATTCTTGCAACACAAGCGTTTCCTATTCTACAATTAAAACCAATAAACTAAATTAAATTGAATAAATACAAAATTATGAGCTTAGCAAACCCCTGGAAACATTTACGTTGTCGTTTTTTCGCCATTTGCTGCTCATTTCTGTATCTGCATGTGTTGCCAATTTTTGCAATCGCATGTAGACGGATAGATAGATACATGGATACTTTATTTATCCCGTGGGAAATTTAGATCATCCAGTAGCTTATACACTTAAACACATCACTGACATACATACATAAATCACATACGGAGAACATATTTACAGATACAGGAATGGAATGCAATGATGTGATTGTGTCAGTGTCCAGTATGAAAGCGTTCTTGTCCTGCTGGAGTGGATAGTACAATAAAAAATAAAAAATATGTGTATAAAAACAGCAAAGAAAAAATATATAAATATATAAGAATATTTAATGGTAAAGTCTGTTCATGGGGCTAGTATAGCCAGTAAAGGGATGGACAGTGGGTTGGTATATAATAATGAGATGAGATGAGAAGAGTAGAGAAGGGGAGAGAAGGGGTGTAGTTGAATCAATGAATTGTTTTATTAGTTTGCACTAATGCGTTTTTTTTCTTCTGTTTGCATGTGTTTTCTTTATTTGCATACGTTTTTTCTATTCTATTTCCTTCCTTGTAGTTGGACTTTCTTGAAGAAAACTGTACTAACTTGACTCTTGTTGTTTTTGGTTTGTACCCTCATGGTTGAATACACCTATTGTGAGTTGCTTTTGAATAAAAGCTTCAGCTAAATTTAATGTAAAATTATGTAATGCATGTGTTTTCTTTATTCGCACAATTTTTTTCAATGCACGTGTGTTTTAAGAAAAATTGCGTGTTCTATCAATTCGCTGAGCTCTCTCGGCCACCGTCCCTCCGAGTCGCCGGGGGGCGCTGTGTCAACCCTAACCCCCTGAGCTCGACACCGGCAGCCCGTGCCACTTTAATGACGTAGCGAGAAGACGCCACCGAGCTGAGGTGTCGGCGGCTCGAGTCTCCAGGAGGAATGGCCGGTCTACTCTCCGGTTCTCCCCCGGCGCTGCTCCTGGCCCTGTCCGCTGTGTGTGGACTCTGTGTCGGCACCGAGCTGAGCTTCGTGACGTGCGGCTCCGTCATCAAACTGTTGAACCTGAAGCACAATGTGAGACTTCACTCACACGACGTGCGCTACGGCTCCGGTGAGTCGGATCCTCTCGTTCACTCAACAGCTGTAAAACGTTATCTTCACGTTCATATCGAGTGTTTTCCACCTTCAGCGGCTTCCCGTGACTTTAAAAACAAACACCTGGAATCCAGATGTTGTCGCTGAATGAACGTGGGGAAAGAATGAAGTCCACGAGCAGAGGTTCACTGTGTCACTCTGACATATGGTTAATCATTATTGTTCTGTGGTGAATCTACCTTAACACAAATCATTGGGGGGAAACGAGCATTTAAGGTGAAGACATTCATATAAACTTTGTTATACATTATGAGATGCACAGCAGGACGTGGTCCTTTCAATTTTATATAAGCTTATTTTATGTTGCAAACAAACATTAACTTAAATCACACACAACTGCAGAAGGTCAAGGTTCATGGCTCGATTACAAGACTACAAGCCTTATATCTGTTACCGAAGTTTTCTGTAAGCTGGTGAAAAAGGGAACTCATGCAGCAGGTGATGTCTTATGCAGAATAATTAAATGTAGACTTAATGCATCAATGAGCCAAGAAGGTGAAACAATATCCAACCGCTAACAGAGTAACATGAGCAATTGTCCCCCGCAAGTCTGAAGATGTCTCCCACAGCCTCCCAGTATACCTCCCTCTACTTGCATCACCCATTCCAACAGCACTTCCACGAATGGCTAGAATTGCTGTCACATGGTACATGGAGGTGTTTGCATCCTATTGGATAGTTAAACCTGGACGATGCATTCCCAAATCACAAAGTGTCCTCACGTCTGGCCACTGGTGCCTCTGTCTGGGTTCCTCAACCATTGCCTTATTTTCTGTGATTCCCTCGGCTCACTGTATGTGTTTGTCTGTGTGGGACAGGTAGCGGGCAGCAGTCTGTAACTGGGGTCACTACAGTGGAAGACAGCAACAGCTACTGGAGCGTGCGCGGAACCGGCGACACCTTCTGCCATCGGGGTTCCCCGGTAAAGTGCGGGCAGACAGTCCGCCTCACCCACGTCAACACAGGCCGAAACCTGCACAGCCACTACTTCACCTCGCCACTGTCCTCGAATCAGGTGGGTGGAGGGGATTTTAACATGTCCAACCTAATTTTAAAAAAGCTGATTATGAGAAGTTTGGGGAGATCAATCTGGATGAATCACGATGACTCTAATTGCAGTAATAGTTATAATGTTTAGTCAGAGATGTACCAATAAGCTGCTTTTCCTATTAAGTGAAACAAAGACAAACCTTTTGAGCTAGAAGTGATTTGACAGGAGCTTTTAAACTTCAGGATCTGTACCAAACTTTCTGGGAGATCAGCCTCAGGTCAGAAAAACTTCTCCAGTCTTAAGGAAGCATGAAAACACTGTCAGACCGAAGTGGGATAGGGTTGGGAGAGGTGGTCCGTGACACGATAAAAATTGCAACTGTTAGACATCTGGTTTAAGTCTTTGAACATCTCTGATGTACCAGGTTATTTAATCTGTGTGCAGTTTTTCAGCAGACTATGCACCAAATCCAGATTTGTGTCACTATGTAAATATAAAATTATATATACATCACAATTGAAGATGGAACAGTCTAATATGCACTGTGGTCTGTCTGGCCTCTTTCATTACCTTTACCTTGAGTAACCTTGTTTGAGAGTGTTTGGGATAACCAAACTTGTCTGAATGTAAAATGTATTTAATGTAGGATCTATGAAAATTGTAAAATGTAAAGGCCGAAAGCAAGATGAAGCATAGGGATACATTTCTGCCTAAAATGGAAACAGAAAGCTTCCAAAAACGCAGCGTATCTCATCTTCACCTCTGTTCCTTGTCTCCTAATCTCTCTCTCAATCGTCCACAGGAGGTGAGTGCTTTTGGTGAGGAGGGGGAAGGCGACCACCTGGACGAGTGGACGGTTCAGTGCGGGGGATCCGTGTGGAAACGCGAGGAGGCCGTCCGCTTCCGTCACAAGGCCACGGAGGCACTGCTGTCCGTGACGGGGGAGCAGTATGGACGGCCAATCCACGGTCAGAGGGAAGTTCATGCCATGTTGGGCCCCAACCAGCACAGCCTCTGGAAGGCCATGGAGGGCATCTTCATGAAGCCCAGCGAGAGCCCGGCGGGCAGCCGAGAATACAGTCACATACACACAGAGTTCTGATCTTCTCTTCTTCTGTCTCCTTTCATCTTCCTCCCTGTCTACTAGAGCTAAACAATGAACCAAACATATCAAGGCCCATCGATTTGGGAATATGAGTCTTGATTTCTTTATTGAATTTTCTCTGTGAAAAGGCTGATGATTTTTATTTAATTTTTTTTCTGAGATCCCTCTCAAACAAGCACGTTCTCTTTCATCTGGAGAATATGACTTGTAGGTTGAGGTATCTCTATAACACCACAACTATTTATATATAATAACATGTTATGACATTTTTATCTAAATGAAAAAAACTGCAGCTCCAACAGATTGGATTTTACACTTGGCCATATTGCAATTTCGATAACATTATAATAAATTGTTCAGCCCTAGTGTCTACATCTGTATTCCTACCTCTGTCTGTAGCTACATCTGCTCCAGCAGTCTCTGAATGCAGCTCTGTCCTCTGTCCTCTGTCTTCTGTCCTCTGTCCTCTCTCCTCTCTCATTCTTCTCCCTCATTAACCTCTGACTCGTCTTCTAAAGAGACTGTGCCAAAACTCTGTCATGGATCAGGGTACAATTACTTCATCCTGTCAATCCATACTATCGCTCTGACTTTCTCACAGTAGTGTTTTAAAATCAATGTCCACGTGTAATGCATACGTGGAGATGAATATTTGAAGCAGTGTTGTGTTTAGAAAGCTGACAGCTTTTTCGATCAACACTATAACTTGCCTTAACCGGCACATATAGAAATACAAGTATTAAAATGCAGTTTTACTGTATGAAGACTGCACAAGGAGAGTTATTCTTCCCAGCTGTTATTTATTGTTAAATAACTTCCAACTGCAAGCACACTACAACACAGAAGGCCAATCAGTACATTGGGTTTCGCAGGATAAAACAACATTTGTTACACTTGTGCCTTTGTTTTGTTTGTGTAAAAAAAAAAGAAAAAAAGGAGTAGGTGTTTACATTTTTGAGCCTTTCAAACTTTTGGTAAACGAGTTTTACTGTTTTTTTTTATGGTATTTTTAAGCCATGTTCTACTCAAACGATGATAAACAGTGTTACTACGGTAAATTCCTTTTTTCCCTTTAACTCAGTGAAGCATTTACATAATCCCACACCAACTGACAGAGGATAAGCAGTTTTGTCCGTGGTGGTATTTCCTGTTTTCAGCGTTATACATCACTGAACGGCTGTTTACTGTCTTTCTTACGTTCATGCTGTCTGTGAAAGCGTATGTGTTGGAATAGCTCTTTGTTTCAGAGGTTCATATGAACAACAAGCCTGCAATGAATACCTCATATTAAAGAGATTTTTATGCACAGTTGCGTCATTGTTCGTTATTGGCATTTTCCACATTTTTTTTTATTTATTTACCTCGAATTTTCTACTTGATGTCATCAGTTGAATTATTGATGTCATCAGTGACTCTCTGGATGCTGCAATGAATTATCACATAAAACAGTCCATGACAGTACTGGTGGTATTTGTGTGTCTTTCATACAGCTGACAAAGACTAAAGCAGCCTAATGGTTTTACAAATGAGTCGAGCTCATTACACGTGTCTGGACCATCACATTCTGGATCAGGCCTTGTTTGTCTGCCTAATGGCGTGTTTTTGGTTCATTATCTGACAGTTAATGGGGTTGGGGTGCAGCGGCTCTGGGGTTATTCTCACTTGTGTTTGACCTGCGCTCCCTATTAATCATGATTTAGAGTGAGCGCCGACGCCAGCACTGTTCCACTGGAAACCTCAGGAAACAGGCTGCCAGACGAGTAAATTAATCTCATACTGCGTGGAGCTAAATAGAGCTGTAACCTCTTGAAGACAATTAAATGAACTGAGCTCACTGGGAAATCAGTTGGTGGTTGATACACTCACGGTCTCACGAAGAAGCTTTCACAATCCTTTACTTAAAAAGACTTCCAGGTGATACTGAATAAACAAGCAGACAGTTTGACCCAGTATAGATCGCAGCAGTGACCATCCGCTTATAGAGCAGCTCTGGTTCTGGAAGTACATATCCTGTTTCTTTTCTCCATTGACGTTTTATAAATTACTTATGAAAAGAGTTGTAAGTCTGGAAACGAGCCGACCGGCTACGAGATGAGTCCTGAACATAAAACATATAATTCAGAGCAAAAAAATATTGGAATGGAAAAAAAGGCTGTGAACATAATCATTTTAAGAGTTATGAAGTACACATCCCATAATCCTTTGCGAATATAGATAGACCTTGAAGTTAATATATTGGAGTAATAAATGACCTGACCTTTTGGACTCTTTTCTTCATCTCTAAACTGCATCATGGTAGAAAGTTTGTAAACTAATGTAAAATGGCCCAATCCGCTGTATTCGCTCTCGTGGTTGAGGCCTCTGTCGTTTCGGATGCTCTTTGTCTTTATAAATTAAAAATCTCTCGTGCAATCTCACCATATTATCGGCCAAGTTCCACATCCCTGAGTGGAAAGTGCTGACAACTAAACCTCCTTTTTTGTGATTTTGAGATACTCATCTCATTTGTGAGATCTGCCTGTGCTGCTTCTTGCGGCTGTTCCCTTTTATTCAGATCTGTGTGTGTGCGCTGTTGGTACCGCAGCTCGGGGAAACTGCACTGAAGTGAAAACCACGCTGTGTTGTCATTCTATTTTTAGTGCTGGTATTTAAAATGACACGGCAACGGTGATAACAAGTGACAAGCAAAGCAACATGTCTAATTTTACTCTTATTACCAGCCAGGCCCGTGTATCTGTGCTCAGCAGCTCACTGTGAGCCAAAAGTGATGTGGACAGGCGCCTTGTTACCCAGAGGTTATGTTTTCACTCCTGTCCATTTGTTTGTTTGTTTTTTGTATGTTCAGGTATAGAAAGAACCCAGTACATTCTGGTGTGGATTCAGGAATTGTTATATCTGCAAAGGAAGTTCTGCGTTTTTTAACCCTGTTTGTTTGTTTGTTGGATTGCACTTTAGCAGTTTGTAGGTTATTTAAAACTTCTGAATGAATTATCACAAAACTTGGCTAAAGGACAGAATGGATGGATAGAAGAAGAACCAGTTAAACTAGTCTGGGGTGGATCCAGATCAGGTGGCGGATCCAGGAAAGAACACGCACAAGATATGGCAGTTTTTTACATTTTCACTTTCCCAGGGAATTATTCATGGTTCTTGATTAAAAAATAAATCCAGCATATTCAGAGGACTGATATTTATGAGAGTGGGCAGCCTGGTGCAGCTTGATTGGATTGAAGGAGACTGTTGGGCCTTGGTGGACGTATGCGCTCTAATGAGTTATTATTATCTACAATTAAAACAACTTCACTTAATACCTGGAACTTACATTTTGAACGATCAGGCATATAATAGGGAGACTGATGTGTGTGAAATTTTATTTTAGAATATTTTGCCCTTTTGTGTCGCAGGATCATTTTATTAGTTAGTGTATTGTGTGTGTTGTGAAATTTGAATCTGAATTATTGCAGAATCCCTAAACACAAACACAACTACCACAAATTTCTATCAAAACAAGGTTTTATTGCATAAACATATATGGATATATCTTTTTTTTTTTTTTAGATTAAACAGATTAAACTTGTCATTTGCATTTTTAAATATCCAGTCGGTAACTATTGCTGTTTTCTTTCACCTTTTCTAAGCAGCATGCCAAGGTTGTATTACATATCTGTGTTTAGTTTTTATTTCTATACAATCTACAAGGTAAAAACATGTTTTGGTTAAAAAAAAAACCTCAAAAGGAACTTTCAAAAACATGAAAATCGTGAACTGATCCCGTCCCGTCAAAGATGTACAGAAGAATAATGTAAACTTCAAAAGTGTTGATAAAAGTTTTCTTTTTTCAAATGAGTCTCCGGTACTTGGCCACACGAGGACATGTGAATGGCACAATTATTAGAGAATCGGTACCATAAAGTGATCTATGCTGGTTTCAGAAGGACCATGGCGCTAATAGACACAGGTGAAGACACGGTCCGTCGGTCAAATGCTTATGTGCTGAGAATATCAAAGACATGGACTGACTCACACGGATAAGTGTAGCACACATTACACAGCAGTTAATACAGGACCATGAGGCAGTGGGAACATTCCATAGAAAACCTAATGTGACTAAAACACACAATATAATTTATTCAATGTCAGTTTCAAACATCCACAGTGAGGCCTATAGACTCTAGATGACGTGAAAGAGAGATGATGACGATGATGATGATGATGATGATGATGATGATGATGATGTGACCTTGTATTTGCATATTTATGAAAATGTCCTCCCCTGCACTCTGATTTGATTAATAGCTGGTAGAAACTAGAAAAATGGCTGTTACAGTATAAATTGGAGAGTCAGATATGTGACAGTAGTACATACATTTAATTTAAATCAATGCTCGGCCTCCACAAAGAAAGGTTAAATGGATTTCCCTGTTTTTCAAAGACACGGAAATCTAAACAACATGCATACTGATTTACAGTATAATACATTTTTGCTGTTATACTTGATCTTACAAAGCTATTTTTTTTTTTATTCATAAAGAAAGCCCTCTCCCCTCCGGCCCTGGAAACAGACAGTATATAACTTCCCATGTCTGCACATCAGTTTGATTGAAATGTTTTCATCCAGCACAGCAATGGACAAAAGACAAAAAAAGAACTGGTCCTGGAAATTAATCGGAACCTTCAATGTTGTAATCATGAGTAATGAATACCAGTGATGTATAATTGTCATAATATTAGTGAAAATATTTTGAGGACATCTCTTAATATCACAAAACAATCACATAAAACACAATGGAAATGAAGGGATGAAATGTGCTCCACCGACACTTTAAACTTCAGGTAATTAAAATTTCTGAATGACAATTTGCTAACAATAAACGATTTTAAATATATAATCAATACAATACAATTCCAGTGACGGTAGATAAACAGTGACATCTCTTTATTGCCCTGCACCACATTACAAAATAACCCCCCCAAACATTTTCAGCCTCAAATTGAATCTAATTCGGATCTTCGACCTTGGGCGGCTCAGAGGAGCATGAATGTTAACACCTGCAAGGTCCTCTCCGATCTTGTTCATCCCGGTGCGCTTATTAAAATTGTAGTGCTATCACATCTGAACCATAAAACATAGCTGTGACCCCAGAAACGATCGAAGGCCCTCGAGTCTCTCATCTAATCCTAAACCGTGCACCGGCCTCGACTGCACAACCCTGGGATGAGGAAACAAAATCGTTGTTTTGCCATTAAAACTAATGAACGTTCACTGATTCAGACCAAACTGCCCCTGTGTAACAGACCCAACACACATCAGTGCTCAAAGTCTTGTTTCTGAGCACCTTGTAAACAGGGCTGATCAAGCGTTTAGCTGCAGTTTTCATGTGAACCACTAGAATGCAACCTTCTCCTTGCCAACAGCAAGTCACAGCCCTACTGAGAATCCCTGATATGTCTCACTAGTCTTCTACCCTTCATACATTCTGCTGCAGAGAGGAACGATACATTACACGAGCTACGTAGCAATGAAATCCATGGGGAAACGAGAGAGATGTCCGGTATGGCAGTGGTTACATACTGGTCTTGTGTGGTTTGAATGAGATGTTGTTCTGGAACATTGTCTCCCAACACTAAAATAATTAATTACAGAAACCACATCTCAAACGTCATTGGACAGATTCTATATCTCTTTTTATTTTCTTACATCTTACACCTGCTGGACAGACGTGATCGCCACCGTCTTTAACACACACACACATGTTGAGTGACCAGTCAATCCATCAGTACCATGTAAGACTAACGAGTAGAGCTAGTGGGACAGCGGTCCCTCACTGAGTATCGAGTTGTGCTCCTTTGAAGATGCACACGAATGTTCCGTGTGCCCCAGGATCGAGGATTTAAACGTTTCACAAAAGGTGCCATGTTTGTACAAGACGACAAAGTGAAAAGTGAGGGATTCACCATGCATTTAAATACTGTGTCCAACATTCAGTGCCCACATTCATTCAGTTCACATTCAGCGGGGTAACTTCTCTGGGGTCAATATGCAGTTGTCCATAATAACTACTGTTGTTTTTCCTTTTTTTTTAAATCAGTAATGGCTCAAAGCACCTGATACACATTTTTTTTTCTCGCAGATTAGAAAATCAAGTTTTAAAGAGCGGTCTTGATCTTCAAAACCACAATGCAAAACAAATACATCTCTCTCCATTTAACTCACGTTGTCTGCTTTTTTAAGTCCAATCTAAACTTAAGAGAAAGAATACAACTTGAACTGATTGTTAAGAGAAGTGCCTGGGTTGTGGCTGGTCCAGCTTTGGCTGCAAAGACAAGATGTGAGGTCGTGGCTGTCCTGTCCACTCCTCGTGCTCACAGTGCAATTGGTTATTCCATGCCGTTCCGCAGCATCTGATTGGCCGCGATGAGCATGACACTGATGATGAAAGCCATGGCGAAGGCGCAGATCAGACTTTTCCTGACGCACGTCTGCCGATTCTTCTTCTTAGGATGAACTGAGAGAGAGAGGGAAAAAAACTTTAATAATTTCAGTAACATTATGGATTTTCTGTGTAATTGTTAATTCCTGGTTTCATTCAAGTTGATTTATCATTTTGTTTATGGATTGTGATGATCAGTGCAATCACGCCTTCTCTTTTTCTTTCGTATGAAAAAATGAAGCTGGGGGTTTATTTCACATGTTCTCAGATGATCATCATTCACGGCAGCAGTTCCCATTAGAAACTGAAACCTTTGAAACCTCCATTATCTGAGCAAAGACTGTGACATGGAGTCAAAAGCTCTAAAAAAGCTATTAAATGGACTTTTGAGTTTAAATCAAGAATGAACTTGGAATCAAAACTCTGAAGAATTCCATAATCCTCCAGGCGTCCGTTTGAAATGTCAGATTCAAGCATTTGAAGGAATTTCAACAAGTCACAAAAATGGCTGAAATATCTGCTAAGGTTTGCAGCGCTTTTGCTTTGCACCTTATTTCTGTGACCCAGATCATCAATGGAAGCATCTGCGCTGTGAAGATGGATGAATACGTGAGAGGCACAGACTGGCTCTAATCCTCACTCTGCTGCAGCCAAAACAAAGACGAGAGTAGTGAGGTGGAACTTTTGTTCTGTTACCTATTTGTTTGGGCATCTTTTCCCCCCATAAGAGCTAATCTCTGGAGATTGGAAGGAGGGAGCAGAGGAAAGACAAACGCGTCCTCCAACAGGCCTTACTGCAAAAGCAAAGCCCAGAAGTCTCCTCTCTGTTGTCCCCCTTGTCTCAGTTTGTTAGAATCACACACCGCATCAATAAATCAAGTCGGAGCTTTGAGTCGTGGATCTGAGAGGGATTGTGAACACTGCTGAAGTCCCACTGGACACGAGGAGGATGGCAGCAGGCATGAAAGGAGGAAGATGAGGATGTGGGACGGGGGGGTTAAAAGAACGGAGGGATAAAGGCTTTGCACCTCTTCATCCCTCCTTTGCCAACTCCCCTTCTTCCTTCCTTCTCTTGTTTTTTTCCTCTCACTATCTCCACAGCTTGCCCTTTCCTCAACACCAGAAACTTTGAGAAGAAGAAGTGCAGTGCCAGCGGTTCCCTGATCCCTTCTTTAGCCTCTTATCGCCTCCTTCACTGTCCCTTCGCTGCTAAATGTCTCCACTTCCTCCCATCTATCTCTTTTTAGGGGCTCCCAGTGACTGTAGGCCAGTACCCGATGGATTCATTAGGACTTGTCTGGCTTTGTGGCGCATTTGATCCGTCTTTACCTTTGTCCTAGTCGGACTTTGTGGATGATTCACAGCAGAAGAGCTATTTCAAACTCTCACTGACACAGGGTCAGATTTATCCTTTAAAGCAACATAACTTGAGTCTTATGCTGCAAGAAAAATGTCTTTTCAATTTCGCTTGCGGTTTCAAACATTGGCAACATTAGATTGTTTTGGACTTTTCTCTCAAGACCAAGGCCGTACAGATGGAAGCTCTGTGTCAGATGGTGCCGTAATAGCAGCAGAAGAAATAATTAAGGATTTCACCTTGAAACTTGTCAAGCAAAACCTCAAAAGAGGTTTAAAAGTGTGTTTCCTTGTGTTATTTTTATCGTCCTCAATAAAACTGTTGTTTCCCATTTTATTAGGTCTGTGAATAAAATGAAGAAAGCTCATCTAGGGAGTTTTGTGCTGTTGCTGTGTCACTGACATCTGCCATAGATTTATTTATTCGTCTGTTCATCGATAATTTCACATCCAGGCTTGTTGCCATTTTAGTTTTGCTATAATAATGGATGTAGCTGCGTAGCTCACAACAAGCTAGTTATTCGGAATCATCCCAAGTTAACTCTGATTGGCCACTTTCAACAACAACAAAAAAACAGCATAAAAAAAACTTAAATGAATTGTTGTACAAATTGCAATAGATGTCTGGAAACAGACTAGTTTAGCTCTTCTTTCAGTCTGAGCTAACCGCCTCTGGGCTGTAGCTTCATATTTTGCTCACAACCATGAGATCTTTATGGATTTCTTTGTGTTTTAAGTATCTAAGTCAATGTCCCATCTGCGAACATGGAGTAGGCAGGGTTTATGCCTTGTACTGCAGCCAACCAGCAGGGGGCGATTTGGCTTCACTTTTGTGTCATGTCGTCCATCTTTATACACAGCCTGTGTTTAAACGTGTTGTGTATTACAGTACAGAATTAGAGGTATATATATATATATATAAAGCTTAAGTTTCCATGAGAACAGCTTCCTCACCTCCCTCGTACTCGGGGCAGTTCCCTGAGCCTTCGTTGAGGCTCTCCTCCTCGGTGATGATGATGTTCTCGATGTCCTTCATTGTCAGGTGGTCCCGGAAGGCGTGGAACAGCACCTGCTTCAGCTCGTCCAGAGACAGCTGCTGCATGTCAAACTGCGGGGACACACGGCGATCAATGCAGACACAGTCATCCACAAGCCGGCTCGAGGGCAGATAAATATAGATGTGATAAGATATGGATGAGGTGTGAGATGCACTCGAGGTACAAAAAAAAACAAAAAACGATGGCATCTATGAACGTGTGCTTTGTTGCCTACAGGGTACAGTATGTAAGCAGGAGAGGTGTCAGTTGTAATGTAATGGCAGCGTGTTTGCTCGTGCATCACTGCTGCTATTTTTGGGAGCCGGAATCAGTATGCAAACCTGCGTGTGTGTGTGCAGTGATTAAGTTGGATACAAGCACTATTGATTTAATGGGCATATCAATTAAAATGAAAATACCAGCACATTAACTCCATTGTAGCTGCTTGCATCCTCAGGTGTTTGTTCTTGTTCGTATTGAAAAGAGCTTTCGAGGCTCTGACCCATCTCTGGCTTAAAGTGTGAATCTCAGCCTGTGTCCTACTCAGTGTCTGCCCTTCCCAAAACATCACGTCCCACCTGTCCGGCAGATCCCTCCTACAATCTACACACACACACACACACACATGCATAGCGTCCGTGTCTGTGATTATTACTGACAACACAATCGGTTACCTAGTCGAACACCACAGATGGACATACTGCGGCAGACGAGGCAAAGAGGAAGAGAATAAGGGGTCGATAGAGAGGCGAGGAGAGATGCTGCAGAAACGACAAAATGGAGAGTATGGCGAGGTCAGAGAAAACTGAGACGATGGAAGTGGGAGACACAGATGGAGCAAACAGAACTGGCAGACAATAGTGGTGGAGAAGACGTACGAGTTGTGATGGTGGCGAGGAGATGCTCATTTCAGCGAGGGGACTGTAATCCTGCCTGAGCTTCATTGCTTTGCTCACTAAATGCGAAACAGCGTCTTTCATACACAAACACCTCGGGTAGAAACAACAGATACTGTTTTACATAAGCTGCTTTCAAACATGTCGGGATGTTTTCCTGAAGTTTTCCGGAGAGGGTTGGACGTAACAAATTCAAACGACAGGTCATTTGCTACGGACATCTGATGGAACTTCTCCTGGGAACCCCTGACAAAAATTATCAGAGGGAGCCCATGGGAGACCACAGGGCTGCACATTTTAATTGGGCACGAGTTGGCATGTTGATGTCGTTTCTAACACACAACAGAAGCAAAAACTGGAAGAACACAAACATCTCAGGATGACTTGGAGGAGCTGTACATGTAGAAGATGCTGCAGATGTGATGAACATAAAAAGAAAACAAGATTCTTGCCCAAGATGCAGAAACAAGCAAGTAACTGCCTTCTCTACAATCCCCTGCTGAGCTCTTCATATGTGAAAAACAAAGTTAATGTCTGAAAACTGTGCAAATGAAAAATAGCAAATGTTAAAATTGTATTTTTGTGACTGGGAGCTGTCATGTCGTGCATGTTTGTACTAAGTTCATGTTGCCAAGCTGTCGTTTCTCCTGGTTTGACAGAAATGTTTGAAACGCCTCAACAGCAACCTACACTCAGTTAATAATACTTTCACATCAGGGAACACAGCTGCACAACCATCAATCATTTCAATAATGATTTTCATACATATGTTCAAACAAAAGTATTGGACCTTGAACTTGCTGTGACTCATGCCACCCTCATGTGACCCTCCAGGGCAGATAAACAGGGAGCGGCAGCAGCAGCTGGAGGGCCGGAGATGCTCTACCGCTGCTCTCCTCCTCGCCACAGCTGTCTCTGCCTCCAACGGCTGCAGGGAGACGGAGGGAACAACTCTTTGGACCGCAGCCGCAGGACAGGCAACACGACGGCTCAGGACAGGAACATGCAGAGCGTACAATGTTCCCGTCTGTCTGTTTGTAAAGGGGGGGGGGGGGGCTGCCACAGTGGAGCTGCTACCTGTTACCAACCAGCGGAGAGATTTCTCCTCCTGTCTCTGAAGGACATCCACTTCCACACAAACACACGCAGAGATGATGGGGAGATAACGACACGGGAGTTCGTCCATCAGAGGGTTTTGTCTTTCACTCACAACTCAAATATGGGTTGGTGTGTGCGGGGGGGGGGGGCAGACAAACAGCAGGTGATCGTGAGCAGTGACCAGTGAGACGCTGAAGGAGTCAGGACACATCAATCAGAGGAACAGGTGCTCATGCACCGTCCTTCCAGTCTAATCCTGCCGGCACTCGTACTCTTCAAACTGGTTTCGTCAGTCGACCACCTGCTTCGTGTTGTGACCCTTCTCTTAAAAGTCACCCAGAGTTACAACCTGGAACTTTTGTGTCTGTTATTCTCTATTTCCCCTCTCATTTGTGCTTTATTGAAAAAGACTAAAAAAAGGCTGTTTATCCACGTGTTCTACATGTTGCACACACACATGCACACAGAGGGACACACGCTGAGAAACACTGCAGGTAAGAGAGGATATTTTTAACCAAAACAGCAGAGGCTAGAGCCAATGAATAATAGATTAATAGATTAATTAGATCCACAGAAACAGAATAAGTCACAGGAGCTAGAAGACGCTTTCCTTAAAAATAGATTTGGTGAATGTGAAACAAAATGTTGTTCAGTGGAGCCGATGAAACAGACGAGCTGCTCAGGTCAGACTTTTTCAGAAACACCAGTGTTAGAATAATTGCACTTATGGTTCAGGAAGAAAGCAGCCACCAAATGGCAGCCGTTACGTAACAGAGAGACACGGTCTTTAAAAAAACGTACTCTACATTTAGCATCAGCGGTCCTGAGCATGAACATCACAGACCGACTCAACAGATGAAGACGTCACTGGGCAAATACTCCATCCTGCTTCCTCCTTCACTTTCTGTTCCCACTAGACAGATACACTGGCAGCTGGTCGAGCTTAAAATCATAAGTTTGGGGCAGAAAGCTCTGTATTGACTTCACATTTATAACATAACGTTTGACACAAATAAGAACAGACGACCTACTCGAGAAAGTTGAAGGGTCTGTCATTGATTTTCACTCCAACTAGTTTCAACCCGAGACTGTTTTTAAAGATGGATGACAAGAGCTGGGGAAGCCATTTCTTAATTTCTCTAGTCTAGTACTCTGTGT